>NC_056732.1:137813345-138108968 GCF_019279795.1 Protopterus annectens
CATAGTCATCCCATTTGGGAAAAACAAAACACCCATGAATTACCACATAGGTGGCGGCTCCCTTAGTACAAAAGAGGTAATAAGAGATCTGGGGACCCAGGTAGATAGTAATCTCTCCTTTGACAATCATATTGCCAAAGTAGTTAGGAAATCCTTCTATGTAGCCCATCCAATTACTAAAGGGGTCGCATCTAGAAGTAGAGGTTATAGTGCCCCTCTACTCGTCACTCATCAGACCCATCATATAGTACAATGCCCCATTTGGGATGTACCTCTCAAGACACTTCCAACATCTGGAAAGACCAGAAAAATACCTCACCAAGAGGATCACTGGCCTCAAATATATGTCCTATGCAGCCCGACTGGAAAAACTCCAGCTGTACTCAAGTTGCATATCACTTACTCGGAGGTTATCTCTGCCTGACTTACAAAGCCATGTCCAACTCAGAATTGATGGACGTGTTCCACCTAAAGAAATCCAAGTCACTGCGAGCCACTCGCTCTAGTGAGCTAAACCTCACCACAACAATAAATAGAATATGCTGGAGGGATAGATTCCTGTCACACAGACTCCCCATGCTTTGGAACAAAATTCCTAACTACATTAGGCAGAGCCCCTCACTAACACTCTTCGAGAAACCTTGACGAGTGGATGGGTAACAGAAAATACACCCCTGGGAGATCACTTCATTGGCTCTTCTTCACAGAGGCTCAGTTAATTAATCAGTGGGGCGGCGAAAGCTGACACACTCTGGCTATGCTTCTAAATGCCCTTAGGCAGATAGCCTAGTACCTACCTATTAACCTATGACTTATCCTTAATTCTTCCAAGCCTTGCCCAAGTACTTGCACCTTTAGGAGGGAAAATTGCCGTGCTTGCCAAAAACTGGGAGTACATTACCCAGGACAGATGTGTCTTAAACATTGTTTCCCAGGGATACAGATTCCACTTCCACTCACTCCCAACCCCAAGCGGAAGGCCAGACCTCCCCACTAAACTAGTGGGCAGAGGCCCAAAAGCAAGTACTTTCTCTTCTCTGTAGCAAGTCTATTCAACCTGTCCCAGTAGAACAAAGGGGACAAGGTTTTTATTCCAGACTGTTTCTGGTACCCAGGAAAGAAAACTCTTTTGGCGTCCTATCCTTGATCTGTCTATTCTCAACACCTTTCTGGTGGTTCCAAAATTCAAAATGCTTACTTTCCAACAGCTGCTTCCTATGCCAGCCAAGGACTCCTGGCTTGCAACCCTAGACTTAAAAGAAGTTTATCTGAACATCCCCATTAGGGAATCTTGCAGGAAATACCTACATTTCAGAGCAGGCTCTATGCACTATCAGTTCAGCTTATCTACTGCGCCCAGGGTGTTCACAAAATGCCTAGCTCCAGCCATTGCATATTGCAGGCAGAGGAGGATTCAAATTTTCCCATACATGGACGATTGCCTGATTCAAGCAGACATTCAGAAATTGCTACTACAGCACCTGACATTTGTAAAGAGACTTCTAACTTTACTGGTGTACACCATCAATGAAAATAAATCACATCTGGTACCCAGCCAATGGATTGTATTCCTGGGAGCAAGCTTGAACACAGCCTCCGAGATGGCATTCCTCACTTCAGGAAAACAAATTTATTCGACAAACTACTTCAATCTACTGGCCACCCAAACTCAGCTGTCTGCAAGAAAAATACTGCAAGCCCTATGGTTCATGGCCTCTTGCATTCTACTAATTCCATATGTAAGACTGCGTATGAGGAGACTTCAGTGGTACTTAAAAAGTCTCTGGTGTCAACATTCGCAGGACCTTGGAACAATGATTCCTATCATTCCTTGCCTAAGGGCAGAGTTTCTTTGGTGGGCAGAGGACTACTACCACAACAAAGGACTCCCTTTCACTCAACCACCTGCCTCCCAAATCCTAACTGCAGATGCATCAGACTATGCATGGCGGGCTCACATGGCAGGACAATGCATTCAAGGCAATTAGCGCCCAAAGCAAATGCACCTGCATATCAATCAAAAAGAAATGTTAGCTGTACAAAATGCTCCGACAGCCTTCAAAGGCCTTATTCTTCCAGGACAACTATTGGTAAAGACAGAACAAGACAGTTATGTGGTACATTAACAAGCAGGGGGAACCCATTCCTACCCCCTCTGCAGATTAGCCATGGCTCTGTGGAACACAGCCTTGAGCAACACAAGTGTGCCTGCAAGCTGAATTCCTGCCAGGCAAACTAAATTCACTGGCAGATGACTTGAGCAGAAATCTCATAGACCCACACGAGTGGAAACTGGAACCCAAAATATTTAAGCTTTTGAGGAGAAGATGGGGGGCACCAGAGGTGGACCTCTTTGCTTCCCCTCAAAACTATCAATTGAGCAAATATTGCACCAGAACTCCCCACAGCTAAGCTTGGAAAGTGGATCCCCTGTCCTTTACCTGGGAAGGGCTCTCAATCTATGCATTTCCCCCTCTGCCCCTCCTCTTGAAGGTTCTACTAAAGATCAAACCGGACAAGCCAAGGGCAATCCTGATTATACCAGACTGGCCACGCCAGCACTGGTACCCTCTTTTGTGCAGTCTGATAGGAGTGCCACCATGAAACCTGCCTCAGACCCCTTCCCTGCTGTCCCTCCAGGAATCCCAGATTTTGCACCCTCGGCTACAGACCCTGAAGCTAGCAGACTGGCTCATCACTGCATGTCATTCTTGAGGCAAGGAAGCCTAATACTAGAAAATCCTATTCGGAAAAGTGGAAAAGATACTGTTCCTGGAGCCAGTCTCGGGGAATGGACACAACTGTGCCCAGCTTACCTCATATACTAGATTACTTAACAGAAATGCGCCACAAAAGCCTATCCTTCTCCTCAATTAAGATTCATGCCTCTGCCATCTCAGCTCATTGTAATACTGAACCACCCGTCTTCTCTCATCCTCTGGTCAAACAGATTGTATTGGAAAAGCTCACGCTTCCGCCCTTTGAACCTGCTGCTACAGCAGAGTTAAAGTTCCTCTCATGGAAAACAGCTTTACTTCTATCCATCACTTCAGCAAGAAGATTGTCTGAATTGCAGGCCCTTATGGCCGTGGAATCCTTCATTATCTTACATGCGGACAGGGTTACCCTCGGGACTAACCCATCATTTATCCCCAAGGTGGTATCTAGTGTGGCTTTAAACCAATCCATTCATTTGTCAACTTTTTTTCCCTAATCCTCAGAATAAAGGGTGAAGGATCTTGCACTCCCTGGATGTGCACAGGCAGCTAAGGTTCTATCTGGACAGGACTAAGCCTTTCAGAAAATCTGACCAGCTGCTAGTCAGCTTTGCTGCAGAGGCAGAGGGCAAGGCCATTTAAAAGCAAACAATTTCTAAATGGATAGCACACTGCATCCATTTCAGCTACAAACACCGTGGGAAACCTACCCCACAGGGGATCAGGACACATTCCACTAGGGTTACATCAACCTCTACAGCACTTCTCAGGGGAGTCCCTACCAGGGACATCCTGGAAGCTGCAACCTGGAGCTCTGTACACACTTTCGCCAAGCATTATCACTTGTCTATCTTTTTCAAATCCAGAGCTGGATTTTCCACAGCTGTCTTACAGGGCCTGATTGCCAGCCCTAATGCTTGTTAACTACCCCACCCATCCTCAGCTTTGGGAATCAACCCAAATGTGATGACTGCAACAGTGAAACACGAAGAACATAATACAGTTGTGTACACTTACCATAAATGTAGATGTTCAAGTGTATTCACTGTTGCAGTCCTGGATACCCTCCCTCCAGCCCCCTGACTTCTATTTACATCTACCCATCTTTTTTTGTTTGGCATATGTCATATCATTGGTATTTGTTTTTTGATGGGGATTTTCCATGCCATGTAATATCTTCCTATTTTGGGGGCTCCTGACATCTGGAGCAAGAAAAACTGATGTAATGGCATCTGCTGCATGTTTTATACCCCTGACGACCTGATGTCATGGAAGAAGCAACAGCATCCGATACAGAAATCCCAAGACTCCAGAATTCAGGCCGACTGAGGGCTACCTGCAGGCATATAGCCCAAATGTGATGACTGCAACAGTGAATACACTCTACCAGCTACATTTATGGTAAGTGTACACCACTGTACTTTCTTAAACTGGCTCGAGCTGCCTGTCTCAGATACACCCAGCTTCTGCAGATGCACAAAATGGTGTACAACTCCTTAGCTTGTCCTGCTGTTAGCTCTACTCTTACTACCTACCTAACCACTCTTTTCCTCACAAAAAAACAAATAAATCCCTAGCGAATCCATAAAGTCATTTGAATATTCTCTGTACTCAGACTTGGTAACTAAAGCTTGGAACAATATCCCAATGTATATTAGAGTTATGTCTAGCACTTGCTTATTTAAACACTCACTAACAGGCTGAAACAGGGATGCCAGATTTCATATCTGGCAGTAGGGACAATAAAAAAGCTGGTTCTTATACTGGTATACGGGCTAATCAAAAAAAGCAAACCAGAAGCTGTTTCACCGGGTTTTTATCTGCCAGTGCTGGACTCTGGATCTGGCTGCTGATCCCGGGACAGTCATGCTCAGATAGGGACGTCTGGTAACCCTTGGCTGAAACGTCATCCTTTCTCTATTGGTCATCCTTTTTTTTTCTTTCACTTTTTTGTCGTCTTCCTGTCTTCTATATTGGCAACTATCTCCTCCCTTTCTTTTTAATGATTCATTCACAGAGCCTAATATTAGCTGTCTTCTGTAACAGGCATGTCTTTTTGGAATCAAGGCAGGGTTTCCCTGAAAGCAACTCTTTTGGAGTCAGGCTCCAAGAGTCTTGCTGATTTTGAGTGAGTCAATGGTTTGTTTCTGTAGTATTTACTTATCACAATGATGTTCTTTGTGGTTCACTGTTGCAGTCGTCACATTTGGGTTATCTGCTTGCAGTAGCCCTCAGTTGGCCTAATTAACAGTCTTGGGTCCTGCGTCGATTGCTGTCTCTTCTTCCATGACGTCAGGTCTTCAGGGGTATTAAACATGCAGCTGACGCCATTACATCAGTCTTTCTTACTGTGCGGTGCCCAAAGCAGAAGTAGATCGCAAGTGGTGGTTGGCCGACTCCTGAAATTTTCATTTTCGAGTTTCAGAACCGAGGTCTTCGGCCAAAAGCTAAGTACCCTGTTGGGGAAACTTTTTCTTGCTATAAACCGATGTCAGTAAAAGTAAATAATTGCATTTCTTGTGGAAAGCAAATACTTCATAAAGATTTTCATTCGTACTGTATTCCTTGCCTAGGCCCTGACCACGATGTACCTCGCTGTCGGTTTTGTGCCTTATTTAAACTACGAAGTATCCATCGTCTGTATATTTTCGCTTCTAAATATTTTGGTGCTTGGTTCAATTATCCTGATATGTCTTCGGTAAGCCATCCGACTACTGACTTTCCAAAAAAACCCAAAGATGAAGACAGAGACAGGCCGCCTAGGTCCAAAGCTACCGACGACGCTTCTCCTAAGCCAGTCGCCAGTTCGCCGGTACTCAGTGAGGCACTTTCACAGCCCCTGATACCTGCTACTTCAGATTTGCAGGTCTCTATTGAGACCCGTTTGGAGTCCAGTATGCTGCGAGATGCTTCAACTGTGGAACTTGTGGATGTCTCTACCTTGAGTGGGTCCAGAGCCACTGTGCAGGCACTGACTTCTGAGGGTGTTTTCAGGCCTACTGATTTGCATATTAAACCAATGCCTTCTTCTTCAAGGCCTTAAACGCGAACCATGCCTAGAAAACTGACGCCCAAACCGCATGGTCAGGCCTCTATGCCTACAAAACAAATGATAAGAATGGCTGAAGACCTTATTACTTTATTCAGGGGAATCCAACCTTCCCCCTTTAAGAGACTTAGGACCGAGTTTGCTTATGATGCTTCTGACCAAGTTTCTGAAATTTCTGATTCCTCTGATGTCCAGGATTTACCCTTATGTACCTATGAGGATTCTGATGCTGAGGACTCTATTCCCTAAGCCCCCCCCCCCAGAGGATCTCTCTTTTGGTGAAACTTTGCATACTCTCAGGGAGCATTTCCATTGGGAAAGTCAGGATTTCTCTGATTCTAAAAAGAGGCTTAGGGATTTCTTACTCCTGTGCAGCACAGGCCTTTAGCCATACCTCCCGTACTAGACATTGTTGATGATGCTTTTTCGGAATCTAGCTTGGCCACTGACTCTCTACCTCCTGCTCCCAGAAAACCTGATGGATATTACAGGGTTCCTGACTCTCTCAAGTTCCTTTTCAAAAAATCCTACTGTGGATCTTGAGACCATTTCACAGTGATCCAAGGGCATTAAAGATACTCCTGTCAAAAGTCCTACCCCCTCTGATAGAGACTCCAGGACACTGGATAGATGGGTAAGAAGGTTTACACTTCTGCAGCCTTTGGCCATTAGGGCCTTAAACTGCCAGTTTCATATGTTAAAGTATCAGCAGCATATTATTGGATTGCTTAAACAGAAAATGATGTTGATTCCTGATTGTGCTGAAAATAAGGATTTACAGGATTTAATGCATTCTGCTGAACAAGTTGAAAAACATACTTTGCAGTGTGGTTTTGATTCACTAGAGGCATTTTGCAGGGCTGCTGTCACTGGCTCTGTACTTAGAAGGCTTGCTTGGCTTAAGGAGCAATCCTTGCTAGATCATGTTAAAGCTAAATTACTGGATGCTCCCTTAAATCAGGACCGCCTGTTTGGCAACAAGGCAGAAGAAGTTTTTAAAAAGATGGAGGTAAAAGCTAAATCTATGCAAACTGTTAGATTTTTTACAAGTACAGCCTCCAAGATTTAGTAGGCATTGGCCTTCTAAGAATTGGTCCTTTCCTGCCACTTCCAGACCTTCAGTCCAAACCCAGATCCAGCAGAGCACCCAGGCTTCAGTCCCAGGGTGCGCACATGAGTAAGCAGTGGGGGGCCCTCACTTCCAAATGTGGGAGTAATAAAACTCCCCCTATGGTAAACTGTCTCAATAACTTATTTTTAAAAGCTTCCAAGCACTTCTCAACTGACTGCCCCTTTGGGGGGAAAGATTCCTCTGCATGCAAAGAACTGGGAACTCATTACCCAGGACAAATAGGTTTTAAATATAGTGTCCCAGGGATACAGATTTCACTTCCACACGTTGTCACCACCAAGTGGGTGGCCGGATCTACCCCCAAATCAGTGGGCAGAGGCCCAAAAACAAGTACTTTCTGTCTAAAGCATGGGGGACTATTCAGCTGGTACCAGAAGAGGAAAAGGGGCAAGATTTCTACTCGAATGTTACATTTGAAACTTGTATAGCTGCCTGATCCGCAAGTGAGTTCAGGCAGAGAGCAGTAAATTTATCCATTATTTGACCTTAAGGAAGCAATTCATAAATAAGATCAAAACACAAGTCTCACCCTAGTCCACAGTACTTGGTTATTAGACTGTATTATAGTTGATGTAAAAACAATCCCCACTATGCATTCTAGACAACAGCAAGTAGTTTTATTAAATCAGCAAGTTTCAAAGCATCACTGTGCAAACCCCAAGACTAAACAGAAAATGCAGTTTGGATTTTTTTAAGATAAGATTACTATTTGGGCAGTAACAGTATCAGACAGGTTCAAATAGAAAGCAGATGTAACCTTCTACTATTAGTTGCCGGTAAAACATGCCATTTGTTCATATCCACCTAATAGTTGACTAGTAGTCTTAACTGACACTGATGCACACTGTAGTTATTTGTAGGTAGTGTTTTAACAGCTGCAGCTTCTGCATTCAGGTATCACCATTGCATCCCAGTAGTAAACGTCTTAGTTAAAATCTGTATATATTCCAACATCCCTAGATTAACCCCAGATGTGATCAAACTTGCTTTCCTTCCAGATTTGGTTCGCAAACAGCTTCAGTCACTTAAAAAAAAAAAAAGGGAGAGCGCGAGCAAATGTTAACTAATTTTTCTTAAGTGATTACGAAGCATGTTGCAGTTGTAGCACCTATACTCTGATCGCCTTCTCACTCATGCATTGACAAGTAATATGCACAGTGAACTCAACTGCTCAGAGCAAATGAGTGCTTGCTTTGAGTTTAAATAATTAAGTCCCTAGCTGAGACTGGAACACAGTGTACTTAGCCCCATGGGTGAGACGAGAACACTGTGTATTTAACTGGGTTATTTAAAGATGTAGTTAACACCCTGGCAAAGTAAAATATATTCATTACTTTTAAGATATGCAGACCAATGCATGATGGGGGGGGGGGATATACCACTGAATACCATAGTTTCCTTGCAGTGGCTATGTCCCAGGCAGTACAATATAAGGGCTTTTTGCTGTTAACTTGCTAGTTTGTATTTTCCCACAACAGAGACAACATGTGCTTGCTTTTTCTTTTTATACAATTGCAGTTTTGCTAATTACTGACAATTTTATAATCCATGCATCTTGAGTAGCATCGGAGAATTGCACTGAGCTTTTCAGACTGACTGCCACCAGGTTGAAGAGGAGCCTGCATCTTTAGGATATTTCTCAGACATTGATGGGATTGACCAGTGCTTTAATTTTCCTAGGATTTTGTAATCAGAAAACAAATTTTATATATACGTTTCAAATTTTCAAAAACTTCCAACTAATGCACTTCAGTGAAATTATCTTTCTGTTTTTTAGGTGTGTTTGCACTGCTGCAGGCTTACGCATTATTGCAGTACTTGAGGGATAAGCTGACCAAACAGGAATTCCAGACATTGTTTTTTTTGGGAGTGTCATTAGCTGCAGGAGTTGTGTTCCTGACTGTCATTTACTTAACCTACACAGGTGAGTGAGAAACTAATGTTTAATGCCACTGACAGTGTGATCTTAAGTCTCATTTAAGCTGATTGCTTGGTTTGTTAGCACTGCACAGTCTGTGCCACACTGTCTTTTTTCTAATGTAAACTCTGCACCTTACAACACTCAGTGTAAAACTTGGAAAAAAGCTCCTTGAACCAACCATTCTGTTAATATTACCTGGTTCTCCTACATCCATGCATGTCCCTTCCTTCTAAGTTCCCATTGATCTTTCTCCATAATACTTGCAGATTTCTTTCTGCTTTCAGTAGTTTTGTTTACATTTTGCCACTTGTTTACTGTTCTTGTGGAAAAATTGCTTAATATCCAATTTACTTGTATGTACACTGTAGGATATCAGGTCCTTGTGTAGCTTGGTTCTCCTTTTGATTTCTTTCTTGTTCACTGGTAACCCATGATCATGATCATTATAATTGCTGTTGCAGTCTTCATATGTGAGATCATTCCAGCAGGTAGCTCAGAGTTCATCCTGACTTCACAGTTGTACCTCCCCAGTGGCTTGTGCTTAATCATTCCTCCTCAAACTCAAGACGTCAATGATGTAAAAGGGGTGTCAGCCAGCACTATCTTTAGGTCGTATAGTCGCATGAACCTTTTAGGTTGTATAGTCGCATGAACCTTCAGTGTCATCAGCCTTGGAATCGCCTGCATCTGGTGGAAAGAGATGTTCTTTGCAGGGTTTTTTTCACCTTTATGTAGCAGTTTGTAGTTTTTTTGGGGGGTGCCCCCCCCCCCCTCCGATAAGCAATAGTGATTCAGAGGCAGTTGTTAGCAAAAAAAAAAAAAAAATGACTTGAGAGTTGGAAGCAGCAAATCCTACATATTTCCATTTCTGGTGCCTTGTCTGTCTGGGTCTGACACAGCATGGACGAGGACAATCAGGAGAGTGAAACCTCGGGAGTTCACAGCCCAAAAGAGATGGTATGTCTGGTAGTGTTCAGCCAAGATTGTTAGCAAAGTTCTCCAGAAGCAAGCCTACTGAAAAATGACATGAGGAGAAGTGAAGGGAAATAATTGAGCGTCTGGATGCCATCAGTTTTCCTAGGTCCCATTAGAGCACTTTGCTTCATAATCGGGCCTCTGACAATACTGCTTATGGCACTGCCACTCTATATGCTGTTCCCATGACCTTTTAGAATGAAGACATCAATATGTCAGCTTCCAGTTCTTGGTATTCAGCTTGTTATTAGCAATAGTAAGGACAGCAGTCAGTATTTGCTCATGACCTCCTCATCCATTCTTCAACTGATGAGTTTGGATCTGGCACGCTGATCCAGCTCTAGCTCCTCCCTTTACCCATAATACCATGCTAACCCAACATACCTCAGACTCATTGGCTGCCATTGGGTATCAGATGCAGATTCCTTGACTCTCAAGCGTTGCTTAAATGTTGTCTCTCTTCCTCCTGAGTTAGTTTCCTTGTACCTTTTTTTCCTCCCACCCATAATCTGTGAATTAGTTTAATCTTTACCATTTTAAGCTACCATGGTTGGTATCTCTCTGCACTCTTGACTACTTCTACCATTGCTGGCAGTTTTTATTTCTCTTTGATAAATAAATAAATAAACCTCTGTAGTCTTTTAAGTTTTGCTTCCCTCCTGGCGAGTTGGTTATTAACTTCTCTGCCCTTTGTGTGTTTTTTTCTAATATGTCGGACATACCCTCTGGGTTCAAAAAATTGTTTATTGTGGGCACAATCTTCCCAACCTAGATGATCACGGGAATGCATTTACTCTGCCGGTCCTGCACACCTTGAAGTAGACTGGTTTCTGCTCTGGTTTCAACACCAGAGTCTTGGCATATCACAGGAATACATTAGTTCTGCAAGGGCTTTTGCCTTCTACTCCTTCAGTTGCTGGGCCTCTAACCCCCTCAGTAAAGTTATACAAAAGTAAGGCTGATATTTTGCCTAAAGAAAAGGAGTCCTGAAAAAGGTCTCCAGACCGATCTGCATAGACTTCAGGTCCTTCAGTGGAACCTCTTGCTAAACTTCATAAAAAGTCAGATCTGTCTGCCTCTGATCCGACAGTACTAAAAACAATGTCCTTCAGTGGAACCTCTTGCTAAACTTCATAAAAAGTCAGATCTGTCTGCCTCTGATCCGACAGTACTAAAAACAATGTCCTTCAGTGGAACCTCTTGCTAAACTTCATAAAAAGTCAGATCGGTCTGCCTCTGATCCGACAGTACTAAAAACAATGTCCCCTCAGGTCTGATCTCTGCCACCTCAATTGGATCAGATTACTTCAAGGCTTCCTCTTCCCTTCCTAGAGGGCTTGCCTCAAAGTCACTCTAGGCCTCCTTTCACATCTTCTCTTAGACTCTCGAAGTCTTTCAGAGGCAGATGTGGACAGGATGATGAGGAAGTTCCTCAGAGCACAGATTCAGATGAGGTTTCTCCTGGCTCCAACCCCACCCTGGCCCGTGAGCCAGCATCTGTCCACCTTCCCTCTAGTATCTCCTTGTCTGATCTGACCTCTTTTTGAAGCCTTCAGATCGTAGATGCCTGGGGCTGTGTACTTCAGATCCAAAGACTCTGATGGTTCTCCTGAGCTGAGCAGCACAGAGTATCTCGAGCTGAAGCATCTGGACAGGATTCATGGGTATGGAGTAGACTGAAACTTTCAGAGCCATATCTGTTTCTCAGAATCTCTGTCCTAAATAGCTCAGGTCTCACTCCCTCCTCTGAGTGCTGGTAGGGTTGCAGGAGCCGACGATCCAAGATGTTTCAGCTTCGGAGCAATCAACTTCAGTTTCCCACAGGCATTCTATTCTGCCTTTAAAGTTGTGGAGAGTGTTTTCCCCTTGACTAGAGAAGAGACATCCCTGCCTTCCTCTGATCAGACAACCCTGCCTCGGTGTTTTTTTGGTGTACCATCCCTTCCACTGGGACAGCCAACCCAAACAAGTCTCCAGTTGGTCCTCCAGGACATCTCTTCCGAAACTTCACCAGAACACCCCACTTAGGAAGTCCCTGAGAAAAAGATGCGCAAAAGGAGCCAGCCAGATTCCTCCCAGGAATCTCTCAGCGAACACAGATTTTGATGAGGGGGAGGGGTCTCCCAGATTACTACCTGATGTCTCCCTTGGAGACATCCTGGAGCTCCTGAAACAAAACGATAGTTGGTCTTCAGACACCCCCTCCCAGGAGGAGTCTGTGTTCCTGGAGGCTTTTGTATCTGGCCCATTTAGCTCTTGCATGACCCCTCCCCCAAGCCGGTGAGCTCATTGACCTAACCTTTTGGCGGGGGGGGGGGGGGTGGAAGGAGCTGGACACTATTGAGGCAATACCGAAAAGACCAGATAAAACTAGCTGTCCCCCACACCCAAAGACTGTACATACTGGAGCAAGGGAGTACCAGTTGACTCCATAATTGTGACTGCAGCTACAAAGAACTGGCAGAGTGCAGATGTTCTTCGTGTTTCACTGTTTCAGTCATTACATTTGGGTAATCTGCTGGCAGGCTGCCCTCAGTCGGCCTGATTAACAAAGTCTTGGGTCCTGCGTCGGTTGCTGTCCCTTCTTCCTTGACGTCAGGTCGTCAGGAGTATAAAACATGCAGCTGACGCCATTACATCAGTCTTTCTTGCTGCGCGGTGCCCGAAGCAGAAGCAGTTCGCAAGTGCCGGTTGGCCGACTCCTGAAACTTTCGTTTTCGAGTTTCAGATCCGATGTCTTCAACTAAAAAGCTAAGTACCCAATTGGGGAAACGTTTTCTTGCTCCTTACCGATGTCGGTAAAAGTTAATAATTGCATTACTTGTGGGAAGCGAATACCTCATAAGGATTTCCATTTGTACTGTATTCCTTGCCTAGGCCCTGACCACGACGTACCTTGCTGTCGGTTCTGTGCTTTATTTAATCAATGCACTATCAAACGTCGGTACACTTTTGCATCTAAATATTTTGGCTCATGCTTTAATTATCCAGAAATGACAGCAATCCGACTACCGGAATACCTAAAAAAATGCAAAGAAAGAGACAGGCCTTTGAGATCCAAAACTGCCGACAGCGCTTCTCCTAAGCCAGTCGCCAGTTCACCGGTACTCAGTGAGGCGCTTTCGCAGCCCCTGATGCCCGCTACTTCTAATTCGCAGGCCTCTACTGAGACCCATTCGGAGTCCGGTATGCCGCAAGATGCTTCAATTATGGAACCTGTGGATGTCTCTACCTTGGATGGGTTCGGAGCCGCTGTGCAGGCACCGGCTTCTGAGGGTGTTTTCAGACCTACAGATTTGTACATTAGTCTGACGCCATCTTCAAAACTAAGGCCAAAATCTCGACCTATGCCTAAAAAACCAATGCCTAGGCCACATGTGCAGGCCCCTGTGCCTAACAAACAAATGATCAAAATGGCTGAAGATTTAATTACTCTGATCAGGGGTAGCCAAACCGCCCCTTCTAAGAGGCCTAGGCAAGATATTGACTATGAATCTTCTGAACAGGATACTATTTCTTCTGACTCCTCTTCTAATGAACAGGAATTGTCTATACCTGCTTATGAGGAATCTGATGCAGAAGATTCCATTCCTTCTGCTTCTCCCCCTGAGGATTTTTCTTTTGGGGAAACTTTACATACCTTAAGGGAACATTTCCACTGGGAAAGTCAGGATTTTTCTGAATCTAAAAAGAGACTTGGGGATTTTCTTCTTCTTCCTCAGCATAGGCCTTTGGCTATACCTCCTGTTCTAGACATTGTTGATGATATTTTTTCAAAATCTAGTATGGCTCCTGATTCTCTGCTTCTGGCTCATTGTAAGCCAGACAGATACTACAGAGTTTCTGACTCCCACAAATTCTTTTCAAAAATCCTGTTGCGGATCCTGAAACAATTTCACAGGGTCCCAAGGGCATTAAGGCTCCTACTGCTAAAAATCCTACCCCTTCTGATAGAGATTCCAGGGCGCTGGATAGATGGGGTAAGAAGGTTTACACTTCTGCAACCTTGGCAATCAGGGCTTTAAACTGTCAATTTCATATGCTAAAATAGCAGCATATCATGGGACTGCTTAAACAGAAAATGATTATTTCTGACTGTGTGGAAAATAAAGATTTACACGATTTATTGCGTTCAGCTGAACAAGTTGGAAAACATACTTTGCAATGTGGTTTTGATTCTTAAGAGGCCTCTTGCAGGGTTGCTGTAACTGGGTCTGTGCTAAGAAGGCATGCTTGGCTCAAAGAGCAAACTCTGCCTGATCATGTTAAGGCAAAATTGTTGGATGCTCCTTTACAACAGGACAGTCTCTTTGGTAATAAGGCTGAAAAAGTTCTAAAAAAGATGGAAGATAAAGCTAAATCTATGCAAACTGGGAAAGATTTCTTACAAGTGCAACCTCCAAGATTTAGTAGGCACTAGCCTATTAAGAACTGGTCCTTTCCAGTTCCTTCGAGAGCCACTTAAGTCAAACCCAGACATTCCAAAGGCACCAGGTTTCAGTCCCAAGGGACTTTCAGAACAAAACAATGGGGTGCCTCCTCTTCCAAATCTGGAAACAACAAGACACCTCCCTGTGGTAAGCAGTCTCAATGATTTCCCTTTACACTTACCAAGCACTTACCTTTCAGTCGCCCCTTTGGGGGGAAAACTGACTCTTCATGCAAAAAAACTGGCAACTTATAACCCCGGACAAATGGGTTTTAAATATAGTATCCCAGGAATACAGATTTCATTTCCACACCTTGCCAATTCCAAACGGATGGCCAGACCTGCCCCCAAATCAGTGGGCAGAGGCCCAGAAACAAGTACTTTCCCTCATGAGCAATGGGGGCTATTCAACTAGTACCAGAAGAGGAAAAGGGACAAGGTTTCTATTCAAGACTTTTTCTGGTACCCAGAAAAGACAAATCTTGGCGTCCAATTCTGGACTTGTCTACTCTGAACACCTTTCTGGACATCCCAAAATTCAAGATGCTGACACTTCAGTTACTTCCTATGCTAGACAAAGATTCCTGGTTGGCAACTCTAGATTTAAAAGAGGCTTACCTGCATATCCCAATCAGGGAATCTTGTAGAAGATACCTCCACTTCAAAGCAGGCTACTTGCATTACCAGATGTTCATCGTGTTTCACTGTTGCAGTCATGACTGTAGGGTTCTCCCCTGCCGGCAGGCAGTCCTCGGTCGGCCAGAATCCCAAAGTCTGGGTCTGGCGTCGGCTGTTCAGCCATGCTCCCTGACGTCAGAGCGCCAGGAGTACAAAGCTGACAACCGACGCCATGTTCTCCAGTCTTTCTTGCCGTGCGGTGATAGCAGTTCGCATTTGCCGGTCGGCTGACTCCTGACAATTTTTGCTAAACGTACTTAAGTCCGAAGACTTTCTTTTCAAAGCTAAGTACCCCGTTGGGGAAACTTTTTTCTTGCTCCAGTCCGATGTCAGAAAAAGTTAATAATTGTATTTCTTGTGGGAAGCAAATACCTCATAAGGATTTTCATTCTTACTGTATTCCTTGCTTAGGCCCTGACCACGACGTAGCTAGTTGTCGGTTTTGTGCTAGATTCAATCAACGTACGATTAAACGAAATGTCGTCGGATTCGGTTCAGGCTACCGGAGTTCACAAACGACGCAAGGATAAAGACAGGCCTCCGAGGTCCAAATCTGACGATATTGTACAAGCGGAGCCAGCTTCAGGTTCGGCCGTCGTCAGTGAGGCGCTTTTGCAGGCCCTGTCATCGACCATTTCAGAACCGATGGCCGAAACGGACTCCCACGAGGAGCCAACTAGGCCTTTGAATATTTCTGTTGCAGGACCTTCGGACAATGCTCCTTCGGATGGGTCCAGAGCCGCTGTGCAGTTACCGGCTTCCGAAGGGGTTTTCAGGCCTACTCAGCTTCTAATAAAGGCAAAGACTCCTTCCAAATCAAAGACTACAGCTCAGGCCTCTTCTGATCCGGCACCCAAGTCTCAGAAACAGTTACTTAAGATGGTGGTGGACTGACTGACTATGATTAGGGGTTCACATCCCCCTCCAGATAAAAGGCCAAGGCAGGAAGTGTATTATGACTCTGATCAGGCTTCTGTTTCTTCAGTTTCTTCTTCTGACCAGGAATATTCTTCCCCCCCTCATGAGGATTCTGATGCTGAGGAATCCATTCCTTCAGCTTCTCCCCCTGAGGATTTCTCTTTTGGGGAAACTTTACATGAAATGAGGGAACATTTTCACTGGGAAGGACAGGAGTACTCAGAATCTAAGAAAAGATTTAGGGATTTTCTTCTTCTTCCCCAGCATAGACCCCTGGCTATCCCTCCTATTTTGGATATTGTGGATGATGCTTTTTCAGAGGCTAACTTAACTCCGGACTCTCTTCCTCCAGCTCCTGCTAAGCCAGACAGATATTATAGGGTTCCTGATTCCCACCAGTTTTTGTACAAGAACCCTACTGCTGATCCTGAAACCATTTCTCAGGGTCCTAAGGGGGTTAAGGCCGCTACTGCTAAAAACCCCATTCCCACTGAGAAGGATTCCAGATCTTTAGAAAGATGGGGCAAAAAAGTGTACACTTCTGCTACTTTATCTATTAGGGCTTTAAACTGTCAATTTCATATGCTGAAATACCAGCAATTTCTTCTGTCTGTTTTGAAACAAAAGCTAGCTTCCATTTCTGCCTGTGCAGATAAGGAATTACATGACTTAATGCATGCCACTGAACAAGTTGGGAAGTATGGTTTACACTGTGGATTTGATGCCTTGGAGGCTTCTTGTAGGGCTGCTGCCTCTGGTACACTCATTAGAAGGCATGCTTGGTTAAAGGAACAAAACTTGCCAGATCAAATAAAAGCTAAGTTATTGGATGCTCCTGTCGAGCATAATGTTTTGTTTGGGCCTAAGGCTGAAGAGGTGATAAAGAAGATGGAAGACAAGGCAAAATCCATGCAAACGGTTAATGATTTCTTACAAGTACAGCCACCCAGATTTAGTAGGAATTGGCCTACAAAAAATTGGTCCTTTTCCAATTCAGACGGGCCTCAGAGGGGTAGATACAGACGCTCCCGAGGAAGGCCTCAAACGCAAGCCTCTTATAGACCAAGGCAGTGGACTGCTTCCACCCCTAGGGGAGGAGAGGACAGGTCGCAAGCTCATAGAAAACAGGCTCAATGACTCCCTCTGTTGGGCTGCAGGAACTTCTTGCCTGGAAGCCCCACTCGGAGGAAAACTTTCTCTTTTTCACCTAAATTGGACTCGTATAACCAAAGACAGTGGGTTCTGGATGTGGTTTCAAGAGGTTACAAATTCCATTTTCATACCCTACCAAGACCAAGCGGATGGCTGGATCTTCCAAAACATAAATGGTTAGAGGCCTTAAACCAGGTGGAGGCTCTCTTGGCTATGAAAGCCATAGAACTGGTTCCACTTTCAGAGATGGGACAAGGTTTTTACTCGAGGCTCTTTCTAGTTCCCAGAAAGCAAAATTCATGGAGACCCATTCTGGATCTGTCAGTCTTGAACACTTTTCTCGAGATACCAAAATTCAAGATGCTTACTCTACAGCAGCTACTTCCAATGCTGACCAAAAATGCATGGATGGTAACTTTGGATTTAAAGGAGGCATATTTACACATTCCCATCAGGCAGGAATGCAGAAAATACCTCAGGTTCAGGGCCGGATCGAGACACTGTCAATTCTCTGCGCTGCCCTTTGGATTGTCTACTGCGCCCAGGGTCTTCACCAAATGCCTGGCTCCAGTAGTAGCTTATTGCAGACTCAAGGGAATTCAAATTTACCCTTATCTGGACGATTGTCTAATTCAGGCAGACAGCAAGGATGTCTTACTCCAGCATCTAGAATTTGTTCAGAACCTTCTCAAGTTCCTGGGATTCTCTGTAAACATAAAAAAGTCAAATTTGACACCCTCACAACAGATAACTTTTCTGGGTGCTCTTCTAAACACCACAACCCAGATGGCTTTTCTGACATCTGAAAAACAATTACAGCTGGCTTCAACTTTCAAAACCTTGGCAACTTTAACTCAGCTTTCTGCAAGGAAATTCCTGCAGGCTTTTGGTTACATGGCCTCCTGCATCCTTCTCATACCTTATGCAAGACTACATATGAGGAAAATTCAGTGGTACCTAAAAAGTGTATGGTCTCAGCATTGCCACAATTTAGACAATACAGATCACCGTCCTGCCTTGTCTCCAAAAGGAATTCCTTTGGTGGTCCAAGGCATGCACTCTAAACATAGGAAAACCCTTCAGTCTGCCTCCAGCCACTCAGATACTAACCACGGACACTTCAGATTATGCATGGGGAGCCCATTTTCAGGGCAACTGTCTGCAGGGCCTTTGGACAAAGGATCAAAAGCTCCTGCATATCAATTTAAAGGAAATGTTAGCCGTACAGAACGCTCTATTGGCTTTCAGGAATCTTCTACAACCAGGACAGCTACTAATACGGACAGACAACACCACAGTTGTGTGGTACATAAACAAGCAAGGGGGATCTCATTCCTATCCCCTTTGCAGACTAGCCATGAATCTATGGAACACTGCTCTAGCTTGCAAACTGGACCTTCAAGCTCAGTTTCTACCAGGGAAGCAAAACTTCCTGGCAAACAGTCTGAGCAGAAACCTGTCAGATCCACACGAATGGATGCTGGACACCGAAATATTCAGGATGATTACAGCAGTCTAGGGATGTCCTCACATAGACCTCTTTGCATCCCATCTCAATCATCAACTACAGATTTTTTGCACCAGGACTTTCCACAAACTAGCTTGGAAAGTGGATGCACTTTCATTCAGTTGGAGAAACCTCTCGGGTATGCCTTCCCGCCTCTACCTCTTCTTCCACGGGTGTTATTAAAGATCAAACAGGACAAGCCCAAGATGATAATTTTGCTGGCCTCAAATTGGCCTCGACAATTTTGGTACCCAACTCTGAAAAACCTTTGTCTGGAGCCCCCTTGGGTATTACCACAGACTCCGAACCTTTTGTCCCAGCACCAGGGTCAGGTTCTGCACTCCCATGTCAAAACTCTCAGCCTGGCGGCCTGGTTAATCCAGGGTCTTTGATTCATTCTCTCCTACTCAAGCAGGTTATGGATGTCATTTTAGAAGCCAGACGTCCTAGCACTAGAAAATCTTATGCAGGAAAATGGAAAAGATTTTGCTCCTGGATGCAGGTTCAGGATTCAGATTCTCTTATTCCTAACATTCCTCTGATTTTACTTTACCTGACAGATCTCTTACGTAAGGGTCTCTCTTTCTCTTCCATAAAGATCCATGCTTCTGCTATTTCTGCTCATTATAATACAGACCCTCCTATCTTTTCCCATCAGCTCATGAGACAGTTTCTCAGAGGAGCTAAGAACTTAAGGCCCCCTAGATCTCCTCCCATTCCTGCTTAGGATCTCAACTATGTTTTGGAAAAACTCACCGTACCTCCTTTTGAGCCTGCTGCCACTTATGACATCAAGTTTTTATCTTGGAAGACAGCCATTCTGTTAGCTCTGACCTCTGCCAGGAGAGTTTCGGAGTTGCAAGCTCTCATGGCTGTGGAACCTTATATTATTTTTCATCAAGACAGGGTGTCTTTAAGGACTAATCCTACTTTCATGCCTAAGGAGGTTTCCAAAGTGGCTTTAAATCGCCAACTTTTTTCCCCACTCCTCAAAATAAGGGGGAAAGGATCTTGCATTCCTTGGATGTACACAGACAACTACGTTTTTACCTGGACAGAACCAAGGACATCAGGAAATCAGAGCAATTGTTTGTTTCTTAGCTTTACCTTGGGAACTTGAAGCATATTTCAAAACAGACCATTTCTAAATGGATTGCTCATGGAATCAGATTTTTTTATTCACATCATGGAAAGCAAATCCCAGGGAGTATAAGGACTCACTCTACCAGAGCTGCTGCCACTTCAGCTGCCTTCCTCAGGGGAGTTCCTACCAAAGACATTTTGGAAGCTGCAACTTGGAGTTCAGTGCATAATTTTTCCAAGCACTACAATCTACCTCTTTACTCTAAGTCTAGGGCAGGCTTTGCTTCTGCTGTCTGTTTATGACCACTTCCCTTTTATTCTGCTTTGGGATTCAACCCTACAGTCATGACTGCAACAGTGAAACACGATGAACATAGTACAGTTGTGTACACTTACCATAAATGTAGATGTTCGAGTGTCTTCACTGTTGCAGTCTGGTTCCTCCTCCTGTCCCCTCTTATTTTTTCTTTTGTGTGGTTCCCTTCACCCTTCTTTTGAGGTGTATTTGCAAAGGGTATGGGATCTTACTAATTTTGGAGCACCTGACATCTGGCGCAAGAAAAACTGGAGAACATGGCGTTGGCTGTCAGCTTTGTACTCCTGGCGCTCTGACGTCAGGGAGCATGGCTGAACAGCCGACGCCAGACCCAGACTTTGGGATTCTGGCCGACCGAGGACTGCCTGCCGGCAGGGGAGAACCCTACAGTCATGACTGCAACAGTGAAGACACTCCAACATCTACATTTAAGGTAAGTGTACACAACTGTACTTTCTCTGCACTGCCCTTTGGCTTATCTACTGCACCCAGGGTCTTTACAAAGTGCCTGGCTCCAGTAATTGCATTTTGCAGGCAAATAAATATTCAAATATATCCATACCTGGACGATTGTCTAATTTAGGCAGAAAACAAGGACATTCTTCTAAAACATCTGGCGTTTGTAAAAAAAAATAAAATAAAAAAATAAATAAATAAAAAAAAAAAAAAAGGGTTCTAACCTGTCTAGGGTACACTATAAACAAAAAGAAATCACAACTGGTACCCTCTCAAAAAATTACATTTTTGGGTGCAAACTTGAATACAACTGCCCAGATGGCTTTCCTTACGCCAGAGAAGCAAATCCATCTGGTGACTTACTTCAAACAGGTGGCCACAAAAACCCTGCTTTCTGCAAGGCAAGTACTTGCAAGCCTTGGGGTTCATGGCCTGCTGCATTCTTCTAATTCCATATGCAAGACTGCATATGAGGAGACTTCAGTGGTATTTAAAAAGTCTATGGAGTCAGCATCGTCACAGCATGGAAACGGTGATTCCCATCATACCTTGCCTGCGCCTGGAGTTCCTGCCACCAGAACAAGGGACTGCCATTCACACCACCCCCTGCTGCCCAAACCCTAACTACAGACGCTTCAGACTATGAATGGGGTGCTCATCTGGCAGGGAAGTGCATTCAGGGAAAATGGAGCCCAAATCAAATGCACCTTCACATAAATCAAAAAGAAATGCTAGCTGTGCAGAATGCACTGACAGCCTTCAAGGACTACCTTCATCCAGGACAGTTACTGATAAAGACGGACAACACCACAGTTATGTGGTACATAAACAAGCAGGGGGTACACACTCCTACCCCCTTTGCAGACTAGCCATGGCATTGTGGAACACGGCCTTGAGCTATCAGGAACAACGACAAGTTCAATTCCTGCCAGAAAAGCTGAATACTCTGGCAAACGAACTAAGCAGAAATCTCATGGACCCACACGAATGGAAACTGGATCCATGGATTTTCAACATGTTGCCACGCAAATGAGGGAGCCCAGACATAGATTTTTTTGCCACACCCCAGAACTATCAGTTGGACAAATTTTGCACAAGAACTCATCACAAAAAAGCCTGGAAAGTGGATGCTCTGTTCTTCAGCTGGTAAAACCTATCAGTCTATGCCTTTCCCCCTCTGCCTCTGCTCTCCAAAGTTCTACTAAAAGTCAAACAGGACAAACCAAGAATTATTTTGATTGCTCCAGTCTGGCTTCGCCAACACTGGTACCCACTCCTGCGCAGTGTGTCACACCTTCCACTGTGGCACCTGCCCAGACACCTTACTTACGGTCTCGGCAGAAAAACCAAACTCTGCACACTCAGCTCTAAACTTTGAATCTTGCACCATGGCTAATCACCTAAATTCACCCTTCGCATCCCTCAGCAAACCTGTGATGGATGTCATTTTGGAGGCGAATAGACCTAGTACTAGAAAATCTTATGCTGACAAATGGAAAAGATTTTGTGCCTGGAATCTATCTCAAGGGATAAGCACAGCAGTACCCAACATTCCTCAGATTTTGCAATACTTAACTGAGATGCTTCACAAGGGCCTGTCCTTTTCTTCCATAAAAATCCATGCCTCAGCCATTTCAGCTCATTACAACACAGAACCTCCCCTCTTCTCTCATCCTCTGCTAAAGCAGTATCTCAGAGGGGCCAAAAACTTAAGACCACCCAGGAGAGCTCCAATCCGGCCCTGGGACCTTAATTTTGTATTGGAGAAACTCACTCTCCCTCCTTTCGAGCCAGCTGCTACTGCAGACTTAAAATTCCTCTCTTGGAAAACAGCTTTCCTTTTAGCAGTCACTTCAGCTAGAAGGATTTCCGAATTACGGGCTTTTATGGCAGTGGAGCCTTTCATCATTTTTCATGCGGACAGGGTATCTCTCAGAACCAGCCCATCTTTCATGCCTAAGGTGGTATCCAGTGTGGCTCTTAATCAGACAGTTCATTTGCCAACTTTCTTTCCCAATCCACAGAACAAGGGGGAGCGGATTCTGCATTCATTGGATGTACGCAGACAACTTAGATTTTACTTAATCAGGACTAAATCTCAAAGAAAATCTGAACAACTGCTGGTAGCATTTGCTTCAGGGGCAGAGGGAAAGGCTATTTCAAAGCAAACCATTTCCAAATGGTTAAGCCATTGTATTCGTTTCTGCTACAAGCACCATGGAAAAACTATCTCCCAGGGGATCCGATCCCATTCCACCAGGGCTGCATCTGCTTCAACAGCCTTTCTCAGAGGTGTTCCTACTAGGGACATTCTAGAAGGTGCTACCTGGAGCTCAGTTCATACTTTCATCAAACATTACCATTTACCACTTTTCTCTAAATCCAGAGCTGGCTTTGCCACTGCTGTCCTGTAGGGCCTTATAGCTGGTCCTAATGCTGTATAATTCCCTCCACCCAACCATAGCTTTGGGAATCTACCCAAATGTAATGGCTGCAACAGTGAAACACGAAGAACATAGTACAGTTGTGTACACTTAACATAAATGTAGATGTTAGAGTGTATTCATTGTTGCAGTCTTGGTTACCCTCCCTCGAGCCCCCTATTTTTCTCTGGCTATACCTATACTTCCTTTTACTATGCTTAAAAGCCCTTTTGGTGTATTTGCTTTTGGTTGGAGGAAGAAGGGACAGCAACCGATGCAGGACCCAAGACTTTGTTAATCAGGCTGACTGAGGGCAATCTGCCAGCAGATTACCCAAATGTAATGACTGCAACAGTGAATACACTCTAACATTTACATTTATGGTAAGTGTACACAACTGTACTTTCTGTCCATCTCGCTAATAGAGGGTCTAGGGCGCGTTGGACAAACTTGGGAAGCATGTATATACTTAAGCAACCTTTGCTTTCAGGTTGCTGAATTACTTGGCACATTTTTCAAGATAGAGATTTGATCAAAGCTTACCAAGTCTCTTTCCAGGTCCATGTCATTTGAGGATGGAAACAGAATCTCCTTACAGTTGGCCACACAGGCATAGCTATTAGAAGACTTGCCTGGTTGCGCTTGTGTGATTTTGTGGAACCTAGGTCTCATTTGTCAATGCATCTTCTGATGGATTTTCTTTGTTTGGCTCCAAGGTTAAGGACACGTTGTCCAGGTGTGAATGAGGGAAAGATCCTGTCTTCTGTGCACATTTGTTTTTCTATCCCTCAAAGACCTTTCCGTAGGAATTAGTGAGGTGGTAGAAAAATGTGGTTTAAGAAATCCCAGGGTCCTTTCCAGGATTCATGCAGTGATATTACCCACAGGAGCAGAGGGGGAACTGTAATGGAAGAGACAGCCCTGAGGCAGAGGTGGCCCACAGAACCAGGGCTTTAGAGATTCTTTCTCAGATACGCTCTATCAGTGCTGAAAGGCCTGACTGTTCCCCTCTGTAGGCAGTTGAGGGGTCATTTATTTCTGCACCAGAGAGCCTGGCTATCACAAAAGATTTGTGGGTGCAGAGGATCATAATCTAGAGGTTATATCATGCAATTTTCCCTAAGCTCTCCCACAGTTCTGAAGAAAATCCCTGATGTTCCATCCAGTCAGAAGCAGTGTCGCTTGAAATAAAAAAAAAAAAAAAAAAAAGTAGAAAAAATGTTTTCCAAGAGGTCCTCCCCCAAGCCAGAGAGGGTCTGGAATTTATTCATGGTTGTTCTTGGTGCCAAAAAAGACAGGGAACTTGAGACTAATTATACATCTCATCAAGTTAACCCAGTATGTTCAGCATACAAAGTTGCTGATGGTCACTCTTCAGTCCATGTTGCCTGTGCTGCAAAAAGATAGTATTCATCCTGAAGAGCCATCAAGCACATCCTGCCGTATCAAAATGAATGGGCACTCCAGGTGATTCCTGCGCTTACAGCTGGGAGTCCATAATTACCATTTCAGAGCACTACCCTTTGGTCTCCCCAAATGCATGGCAGTGGTGGCAGCTCACTTGAGACTACTGGAATTCCAGGTCTTTCCATATTTAGTTGACCATCTCTTTACTGCCTCAACCAGGCATTGACTTCTACAGGCAGGGAATTAGTTTCAGTTACAAGTCTCATCTCACCCCAACACAGAGCCTAGAAATCATAGGTGCTTGTTTGGACACAGTCATATGGCCTATCTTCCCTCTATTTGAATAAACACAGTGCAGTTCCAAGTCAAGAAAGTGATGCAAAGTTTATCTGTTCCAGACTGGATACTTCAGGCCTAGGGTTCCATGGCAGCAGTATTCCTTGTGGATGAAATTCCCAGCTGTGAAGCCCGCCATCCGGCCAGCTGACAAGTCTACCATTGCTTTAAGGTACGCTGAGCGTCAACTGCACACTCTTTGTATAGGGTAGAGCATAAAGGTGACATCCAGGTGTACCATCCTTGGAACTTATTTGCCGCCAGTCCGAATGCTGTTTTAAGTCTGTCTGTTACCTCTGTCCATTTTTTTTTTTTTACCGGTTTTCTGTTTGTTGGCATTCCTGTGTTTACTCCTGTTTGCTGGAGTGCTCACAGTTACAGATAAGTACCCAATTGGGTGTTTGGTTACTTTTTCTGTTTGTTTTGTGCTGTTTGGGGTTAATGTCACCCAGGAAGGGTAAGTGCCAGTGTGGGAGATTGATTCCCCTTAAAGTCTGCCATGATAAGTATTATTTGCTAGGTGCTGCTCACAACCATATGTATTCAATTTGTCGGGCATTTGTCCCCAAAACTCTTCATAGTAGGCTTTCTTCCCTTTCCTTGTATCTTGAGAACCAGCATCTTAAGCTTCTTGCTACAGGTACTGTGGATGGAACTTCCTGCCCCGAGGGTCAGCTGTCAGAAAAGAAGGTGCATATAAGGTAAGACCAGAATTTTCCGCTGTCCAGCCTCTGCCAGGAGTTTTTCCTGAGGTTATTATAAACCCGGATGCTCATCTGGTTGTTTTGTCAGATTCCTGTACCGTGTTTGGGTTGGAGGCCAGTGAGGATCTGGCAGGCAGCACGTCCGACGAGGCTTTGCAGGTGTCAATTTTGGGCATTCAGTGGGAGCCACGGTTGACTGTTTCTGAGGGGTCTAGAGGGGTTCCACAGTTTCTTTTTAGGGAAGAGGTTCCTACTGCCATTGTAGAATGCCGTCCTGAGTCTGGGCCTTCTCAGGTTAATAGGACAACTGTCCCCTTAAAAAAGAAACAGAAAACTAATCGTGTTTCTTCTGCTCCTAGGGATCCACAAAGTTAATGGTAGGCCTTTACTCTGAGGTTATTTAATGCTTTACTGTCGTTGTGGCCTCCTCAAGGGGTTTCAATTCCTGTTCCGCCTTGGTCCTCCTCTTCCCCTAAAAGGCCCAGAGAATTGCATTCTTCTGAGGTGGATTCCGATGATGACTCCCTTGCTTTATTCTACCCCGATTCCTTCTCCTTGAGACTATGGGTCTCAGGAGGAGGATTCTCATACTTTAGATAATCCTTCTGAGGAAATTTCCTTTGGGGGCATGATCTCTAGGATGATGGAATGTTTTTAAGTGGAATTGTGTCCAGGTTTCGAGTATCCATAAGTGGTACAATGAGTTACTGCAGATGGAATTTCCTACACCTGCGGCCATTCCTCCTGTCTTGCTTGCTTTAGTTGATGTTTTTTCCACTGATTGTAAAGCACCAGATTCTTTGCCCCCAGATCCCGGGAAGTCTGATAGGTTTTATAGGGTGCCCTGAGGATTGTTCCTTTTTGTTTAAATGTCCTGCTGCTGACCCCTCTGTTGGGTCTGCAGCCTCTGATAAGCCATCTCCGTTACTTCCTTCGTCCAAGTTACTGCCTTCTGACAAGGACAATAGAACCATGGATAGGCTGGGTAAGAAGTTTTATGCTTTGGTTACCCTAGCTTTTAGGGCTATTAATTATCAGACCATATCTCTATGTATGTCTTGGCTTTTCTCTCTCAGGCTTGTCAGATTCTTTCTGGTCTTCCAGACTCTATTCTTGCTTGGGACTTCCTCTCAGATAGTTCGTCATTCTATCAGATGTAGTTATGATACATCAGATGTCTTCTAGGGTGCTGAGGAGATATTCATGGCTTCAGCTTCAACCTTTGCCCGATGATACTAAGGCTAAGTTAATGGATGTGCCTCCGGATAATACTTTCTTTTTTCTTTTCTTTTTTTGTTTGGTGAAGTGTCTGCTGGTTTATTTAAATCTCTTCAGGACAAGAGGAAGACTTTATAGGAGCTTAAGCATGTCTTTCTTTCTCATGTGCCTAAATTTCAGCGAAACTACCTTTCTAAGCCATCCTTTGTTCGTAGGCAGTCTTGCCCTCCTCCTGAAGGTAAAAAGGGTAGTGAACGGACTCCTCGTGCTAAGGCCACTTAGACTGCAGGAATTCTTAAACCTTTCTTTCCTGACAAACCAGGTGCTGTCTGACTATTCACCTATTCCTAGCCACATTCTTCTTTCTCTTTGCCTATCTCTTTCTCTTCCTGTTCGGCTCTGAATCACCCAGGATTCTTGGGTTCTGTCAGTCATTTGGCAAGGGTACTTCATGGTCTGGATTTCCCGCCTTACTTTTATGGGCAGTCCTCAGCCTCCCGGGACCAGCTTCCTTTTTTTCCCCAGAGGATCTTTGAGACCTCTTGTCTCAAGGTACTATTCAAGAGGTGCCTGTGTCCCAAAGGAGGAAAGGATTTTATTCAAGAATATCTGTAGTGTTCACAAAAGAAGGTTCCTGGAGACCTATTTCTAGACCCCTCCCATATGAACACCTTGCTGAAGGTGCCTTCCTTTCAGATGTTGTCCTTTCAGTCCATTTTTCCTCACTTGCTCCCTCAGGCCTTTCTGGAGTCTCTGGATCTCAACGATGCTTATCTCCATATTCCGATCCATCCTCTCATCAGGAGATTGTTGCATTTTTCTGTTGCTTCCTGACATTTTCAGTTCTGTGCTTTGCTCTTTGGCCTTTCTACTGCCCCAAGGGTGTTCACCAAATGCCTTGCTTCTGTGATTGCCTTTTGCAGGCTTCAAGGGATCCATATCTTTCCTTATTTGGATGACCTGCTGATTCAGGCATCTTCTCCAGAGTTCCTTTTGCAAAACCTTCATTTTAGCATTTCTCTTCTTCAGAGCCTGAGGTTCACAATAAACTTCAAAAAGTTTTCCCTAACTCCTTCTCAGGATCATGTCTTTCTGGGTTGCAGGTTTCAAACTATGTCAATGCTGCCATCCCTCTCCAAAGGCATTAACTCTCATTTCTTTCAAACTCTTCTTCCCCTGGCCTCCATTACAGCCAAGGAGTTTGAGAGCCTAATCTTTTAAGGCTCTTTCTGCTCGTCTGCTTTTAACTCCACCCGTTAGCTTCTAGATTTGAGGCTAAGCAATTTCTTAAAGGCATCCTTAATGCTTGACCTCCCATGAAGCCTGTTCTTCCTCCCTGGGATCTTAATTTTGTTTGGGAAAAATTGACTCTGGCTCCTTTTGAGCCTGCTGTTTCAGCTTCCTTGCAACATTGTTGTTGGAAGACGGTTCTTTTTTTAGCCCTTATTTTTGCCACATGGGTGTCTGAGTTGCAAGCTGTTGTGGCTTGTCCACCTATTTTGATATTTCATGAGGCAGGGTGACCTTGCATACTAATCCTTCTTTCATGCCCAAAGTGGTTAATGAGTGGTCACTTAATCATTCTATTAATTTGCCTACTTTTTTCCCCTCTCCACAATCTGACATTGAGAGGGTGCTGCATACCTTAGATGTGCATAGACGGCTCAGATTTTATCTGGATAAAACTAAAGCTGTCAAAATCTGATCAGTTGTGTTCCCTTTCATCCTAGGTCTTTAGGTTTGAATGTTTCCAAGCAAACTATTTCCACTTGGATTCCAAAGGCTATTTCCTTTTGTTACTTTTCAATGGCGAGAGCCTTCCTTCTGTAAAGGCTCATTCCACTAGAGCTGTGGTTTCTTCTGCTGCCTTTTTTTCAAAGGCTTAGACGCTAATTCTATTTTTGAAGCTGCTACCTGGACTTCTGCGCATACCTTTACCAAACATCACCAGTTGGATGGTATCTCCAGAGCTAGAGCTGGTTTTGCTACTGCCATTCTTCATGGCTTCTTGGAGAGCTCTGCTGCTTCCTCTTCCCAAGTTTCTTCTTGAGCTTTGACACACACCCATTCGTAAGGAATATTCCAGTGTTGAATGTAAGGACATAGTACAGTTGTGTAAAATCTTACCATGACTGTAGATATCCTTGCATTCACTGCTGCAGTATTCACTCCTTCCCTCCATCCCCCTGTTATTTTTTCCTTCATGGATGTGCAGGATGTTCTTCGTGTTTCACTGTTGCAGTCATCACATTTGGGTAATCTGCTTGCAGTAGCCCTCAGTCGGCCTGATTAACAAAGTCTTGGGTCCTGTGTCGGTTGCTGTCTCTTCTTCCATGACGTCAGGTCATCAGGGGTATAAAACATGCAGCCAACGCCATTACATCAGTCTTTCTTGCCATGCGGTGTCCGAAGCAGAAGCAATTCGTAAGTGCTGGTCGGCAGACTCCTGAAATTTTCGTTTTCGAGTTTCAGAACTGAAGTCTTCAACTAAAAGCTAAGTACCCCATTAGGGAAACTTTTTCTTGCTCTAAACTGATGTCAGCAAAAGTTATTACATTTCTTGTGGGAAGCAAATACCTCATAAAGATTTTCATTCGTACTGTATTCCTTGCCACGACGTACCTTGCAGTCAGTTTTGTGCCTTATTTCAACCATGAACTCAGTCATCGGTATATTTTCGCTTCTAAATATTTTGGTGCTCGGTTCAGTTATCCTGATATGTCTTCGGTAAGCCATCCGACTATAGACATTCGGAAAAAACGCAAAGGTAAAGACAGAGACAGGCTGCCTAGGTCCAAAGCTGCTGACGATGCTTCTCCTAAGCCAGTCGCCAGTTCGCCGGTACTCGGTGAGGTGCTTTTGCGCAGCCCCTGATACCCACTACTTCAGATTCGCAGGCCTCTACTGAGACCCAATCTGAGTCTGGTAAGCCGTGAGATGCTTCAACTGTGGAACCTGTGGATGTCTCTACCTTGGATGGGTCCGGAGCCGCTGTGCAGGCACCAGCTTCTGAGGGTGTATTCAGGCCTACTGACGTGCGGATTAAACCAACGCCATCTTCTTCAAGGCCTAAAACTCGAACCATGCCTAGAAAACTGACGCCCAGACCGCATGGTCAGGCTTCTATGCCTAAAAAACAAATAAGAATGGCTGAAGACCTTATTACTTTAATCTGGGGAAGCCAACCTTCCCCCTCTAAGAGACCTAGGACTGAGTTTGCTTATGATACTTTTGACCAGGATTCTGAAATTTGTTTCCTCTGACCAGGATTTTCCCTTATCTTCCTATGAGGATTCTGATGCTGAGGACTCTATTCCCTCTGCTTTCCCCCCCAGAGGATTTCTCTTGGTGAAACCTTGCACGCACTCGGGGAGCATTTTCATTGGGAAAGTCAGGATTTCTCTGATTCTAAAAAGAGGCGTAGGAATTTCTTACTCCTGCCCCCAGCACAGGCCTTTAGCCATACCTCCTGTACTAGACATTGTTGATGCCTTTTCAGAATCTAGTTTGGCCCTTGACTCTTTACCTCCTGCTTCCAGAAAACCTGATGGATATTACAGGGCTCCTGACTCTCACAGGTTCCTGTTCAAAAATCCTACTGCGGATCTTGAGACCATTTCACAGGGACCCAAGGGCATTAAGGCTACTACTGCCAAAAATCCTACCTACTCTGATAGAGACTCCAGGGTGCTGGATAAATGGGGTAAGAAGGTATACACTTCTGCAACTTTGGCCATTAGGACCCTAAACTGCCAGTTTCATATGTTAAAGTATCAACAGCATGTTACTGGATTGTTTAAACAGAAAATGATGTTGATTCCTGATTGTGCTGAAAATAAGGATTTACAGGATTTACTGCATTCAGCTGAACAAATTGGAAAACATACTTTGGGTTTTGATTCACTAGAGGCATCTTGCAGGGCTGCTGTAACTGGGTCTGTACTTAGAAGGCATGCTTGGCTTGAGGAGCAATCTTTGCCAGATCATGTTAAAGGGAAATTACTGGATGCTGCCTTAAACCAGGACCGCCTCTTTGGCAACAAGTCAAAAGAAGTTCTTAAAAAGATAGAGGAAAAAGCAAAATCTATGCAAACTGTTAAAGATTTTTTTACAAGTACAACCTCCAAGATTTAGTAGGCATTGGCCTTCCAAGAAGTGGTCCTTTCCTGCCTCTTCCAGACCTTCTCAGTCCAGATCCAGCAGAGCACCCAGGCTTCATTCCCAGGGTACGCACAGGACTAAGCAGTGGGGGACCTCCACTTCCAAATCTGGGAGTAATAAAACTCTCCCCTATGGTAAAGTCTCAATGACTTTTTTTTTAAAACTTCCAAGGACTTCTCAACTGACTGCCCCTTTGGAGGAAAGATTGCTCTTTATGCAAAGAACGAAAGATTGCTCTTCATGCAAAGAACTAGGAACTCATTACCCAGGACAAATGGGTTTTAAATATAGTGTCCCAAGGATACAGATTTCACTTCCACACGTTACCAACACCAAGCGGGTGGCCAGATCTACCCCCAAATCAGTGGGCAGAGGCCCAAAAGCAAGTACTTTCTCTCAAGCATAGGGGCTATTCAGTTGATACCAGAAGAGGAAAAGGGACAAGGTTTCTACTTGAGACTTTTTCTGGTACCCAGAAAAGACGGTTCATGGCGTCCTATCCTGGACCTGTCTACTCTAAACACCTTTTTGGTGATTCCAAAATTCAAGATGCTGGCTCTTCACCAGTTGCTTCCTATGCTAGGCAAAGATGCCTGGTTGGCAACACTAGATTTAAAGGAAGCATACCTGCACATCCCAATCAGGGAATCTTGCAGAAGATACCTACGCTTCAAAGCAGGCTATATGCACTATCAGTTCTCTGCACTGCCCTTTGGCTTATCCACTGCGTCCAGGGTATTCACAAAGTGCCTAGCTCCAGTCATTGTATTTTGCAGGCAAAGAAATATTCAAATGTACCCATACCTGGACGATTGTCTAATTCAGGCAGAAAGCCAGGACATACTTTTGAATCCTCTGGCCTTTGTACGAAGGGTGCTAACTTGTCTGGGGTACACCATAAACGAAAAGAAATCACACCTGGTACCCTGTCAACAAATTATATTCCTGGGAGCAAGCTTAAATACAACTTCCCAGATGGCTTTCCTCACGCCAGAGAAACAAATTCATTTGACAACTTACTTCAAACAAGTGGCCACAAAAACTCTATCTGCAAGGCAAATTCTACAAGTCTTGGCGTTCATGGTCTCTTGCATTCTTCTAATTCCATATGCAAGACTGCATATGAGGAAACTACAATGGTATCTAAAAAGCCTATGGTGTCAACATTCTCAGGATCTAGAAGCAATGATTCCTATCATACCTTGCCTACGCCTAGAGTTCCTTTGGTGGGCAGAGGCCTGCCACCAAAACGAGGGACTACCATTCACACTACCCCCTGCTGCCCAAACCCTAACAGACCCATCAGACTATGCATGGGGGGGCTCACCTGGCAAGGAAGTGCATTCAGGGCAAATGGAACCCAAGTCAAATGCACCTGCATATCAATCAAAAAGAAATGTTAACTGTACAGAATGCTCTGACAGCCTTCATGGACCACATTCTTCCAGGACAATTAATGGTAAAGACTGACAACACCACTGTTATGTGGTACATAAACAAGCAGGGGGTACACATTCTTACCCCCTCTGCAGACTAGCCATGGCATTGTGGAACACAGCCTTGAGCTACCAAGTGCATCTACAAGCTCAATTCCTGCCAGGAAAACGAAATACACTGGCAGACGGACTAAGCAGAAAGCTCATGGACCCACACGAGTGGAAACTGGAACCAAGGATTATCAACATGTTGACAAGCAAATGGGGGCACCCAGATATAGACAGGTTTGCCTCCCCCCAGGGCCATCAATTGGACAAAATTTGCACAAGTACTCCCCACAAACAAGCTTGTAAAGTGGATGCTCTGTCCTTCAGCTGGAAAAACCGATCAGTTTATGCCTTTCCTCCTCTGCCTCTGCTCTCCAAAGTACTTCTAAAGATCAAACACGACAAACCAAGGACTGTTTTGATTGCACCAGTCTGGCCACGCCAACATTGGTAACCCCCTCTTGCGCAGTGTGTCACTGCTGACCCCATGGCACCTGCCTCAGATTCCTACCCTGTTGTCTCAGCAGGAGAAACAGATTCTGCACACACAGCTTCAAACACTGAACCTAGCAGCCTGGCTAATTACCTAAACGCCTTTACCATCCCTCAGTAAACCAGTGATGGATATCATTTTAGAGGCTAGGAGGCCTAGTACTAGAAAATCTTATGCTGAAAAATGGAAAAAGATTCTGTGCCTGGACCCAGTCTCAAGGGATGAGCACAGCAGTGCCCAATTTACTTCAGATTTTACATACTTAACTGAGATGCTTCACAAGGGCCTGTTTTTCTCCTCCATCAAAATTCACGTCACAGCCATTTCAGCTCATTATAACACAGAACCTCCCCTCTTCCATCCACTGCTCAAGCGGTTCCTCAGGGGGGCAAAAAATTTAAGACCACCCAGGAGAGCTCCAACTCCAGCCTGGGACCTTAATTTTGTATTGGAGAAACTCGCTCTTCCTCCTTTCGAGCCAGCTGCTACTGCAGATTTTAAATTTCTTTCTTGGAAAACAACATTCCTTTTAGCAATCACTTCAGCAAGAAGGGTATCTTTCATGCGAACAGGGTGTCCCTTAGGACCAATCCCTCTTTCTTGCCCAAGGTGGTATCCAGTGTGGCCCTTAATCAGTCCATTCATTTGCCAACCTTCTTTCCTAATCCACAAAACAAAAGGGAGTGGATACTGCACTCTTTAGATGTGCATTAGACAACTTAGATTCTACTTTTACAGGACTAAACCTCAAAGGAAATCTGAACTGCTGGTGGCATTTGCTGCAGCGACAGAGGGGAAGGCTACTTCAAAGCAAACCATTTCTAAATGGATAGTCAATTGCATTCATTTCTGCTATAAGCCCCATGGAAAACCTATTCCACAGGGGATCAGACCCCACTCAACCAGGGCTGTGCATCTACCTCTGCAGCCTTTCTCAGAGGCGTAGCCACCAGGGACATCCTAGACGCTGCTACCTGGAGTTCTGTACATACTTTCACCAAGCATTACCATTTGCCAATTTTCTCTAAATCCGGAGCTTGCTTTGCCACTGCAGTCTTGCAGGGCCTTATAAGCTGGTCCTAATGCTATCTGAATTCCTCCTCCCATCCTTAGCTTTGGGAATCTACCCAAATGTGATGACTGCAACAGTGAATACACTCTAACATCTACATTTATGATAAGTGTACACAGCTGTACTTTCTCCTTGTTTTTTCTTGTACTGCTGTTCCTACTGGGGCAATCGGTTCTGAGGATGGTATGCCTGAGCATCACCTTTATGCCCTACCTTAAGCAAGGAGTGCGACGTTCAGCATATCTTAAAGCAATGGTAGACTTTTGTAAACTGGCGGGATAGTGGGCTTCACAGCAGGGAATCCCATTTGTAAGGAATACTGCAGCAGTGAAGGCAAGGATGTCTACCGTTATGGTAAGATTTTACACAACTGTACTTTCCTTTAATCAGGTACCATATGAGAATCCTTCAATGGACTCTGTCAACAAAATGGTCCATTCTTCAACATCCTTTATACACACCAGTAAAGATCACACAAGCATGCAAAGGATATCTTCTATGGTGGATACATTCGAACCAGCTCCGCAAAGGTAGACCCTTTGTTCTTCCCCTGCCTGAGGCCAATGTGACCACAGATGCCTCCCAATTCAGGAGGGAAGGGAGTACTATTTGGGAAGGACAGTCCAAGGTACGTGGTCACTCAGAGGCCAAGATGCATTTCACTGTCCTAGAAATGAGAGCTGCCCTTGTAGCGTTGCAGGCTTTTCAAGACATTCTCCTACCCAGGACAATTGCAGTACAGACCAGCAATATGTCTGTAGTCTGGTATATCAGCAAACCGGGAGGAACCAGATCTTTACCCTCTTTGTCGAAGCTGCGAGTATGGCAGTGGGCAATTGCTTTCTAATAGCGGCACATATTTTGGGGAAATCTAGTATGATTACAGATGAACTAAGCAGGTCCCTTCTGATGTCTCATGAGTAGTCTCAACGTTAATGTGGCGGAGAAAAGGGGTGGGAGGTTGGCATAATGGTTAAGGTGCTTACCTTAGAAACACAAGGTACAGGGTTTGATCCTGACGTAGGGTAATTGGCTAGGCTTAAAATGGCCCATAAGGGCAATTAACCTAGTACTAACCTATGAACCTAAAATTTTTCAAGAGTGGGACCAGCCATTCTGCGATCTTTTTGCTTCTCCCCTCAAGAAGTGCAGCAGGTTCTTTACTGTGATCCCCTCCATCAGGGGAATCCCTGAGAGATGCTCTATTCACGATTGGCCCTTCAGTCTCCTTTATGCCTTTCCACCCTTGCCACTAATTCCCAAGTTGTTTTTATATGTTCATAGTTTACTAGACTAGCGGCACTAGAACCTTTACAAGCCTAGTCATGTTAATCCCAAGTATTCCCATTTGTTCTTTTTGGGTTCTTTGCAGAACAAATTTTGAAACGGAATGGGTCTGTGATCAACACTGGCTATCTGTGTCCATGAGGGACATAGGTGCCACCCGAGAAGCAAATTTGCAGTCTCCCATCCAGTTGTCTAGGTTGCATTTGAATAGGGTCCGTGAGGAGCTCATTTTCACGTGAATAGGAAGTCTATTCTAGAGAAATGGCAGTCTGAGAGACTTGTCTTTCTCCAGCATGTTCTGTTAATGTCGCAGGCTAGGTTAAGATCCCTAGAGCGAGTGACTCTTATCATATTTGACTTGCAGATGTGCAGCATTTCCATTAGGCCAGGGTCAGAGATTGCCCTATATGCCAGGCATAGGTCACCTCTTTGCAGCCTCTAAGATGGCTAGTAAAGTGACAGGGCTTTCAGCCTGTTCATGTAGGTCATGGCTTGGAGTCCCTGTATTTCCTTGGTGAGAAGCCTCTGAGGTGTCTCCAGCTGCTTCCGGTGTCTAGTGAGGTATATGCAAAGGGGTGCAATATATACTGTTAGTAGTCTGATGAAGCTTGAGTACAGTGGAGTTATAACATCTCTTGACCTGGATGGTATGCCGTTGCTTATGAGGTGCGCTATGTAGAAGGCTTTCCTTACCACTATGGAAACTTGGTGGTCAAAGTTCAGATTAATATCAACCTGTGTTCCCAAGTTTTGCATCACTCGGTTGGAACTCGGGGGGGGGGGGGGGGTCGGGTCTGTCAGTATTGTAATTTGCAAGGAATTCTGTTTTGCCAAAGGGCATTTTTTTTTTGCATTTGGTGCCAAAGCCATGGTCTAAAACTAGTCATTTGTTTGTTTTAGCCCTTGTAATATGTTGACATTGTTGGAGGGACGCAATGATTGCTGCCAGTTTGCAGTCATCAGCAAACTTGGTGAGCCAGAGGCCATGTAAATTGGCCTGGCCATCTGAGATATAGATGTTAAACAGTAAAGGGCATAGCACCAACCCCTGTGGTACTCCACTGGTGACGAGTCTCGAGGTGGAGTCACCAATTTCTGTCTGTGAGCCAATTGGCTACCCACCCATCTAGTAATGCAAGGGTTAATCCACAGCTGGGAGAGTTTCTAAATGATACCAGGTCTTCTAAACCTCTCTACCTGATTTTTCACAAGGATAGAATAACATTACAAACTAATCCTTTCCTTCCGCAGGTGGTGTCAGAGTCTGACATCAGCCAGTACATTAATTTGACAATTTTTCCCATGTTCACAAAGGTGAATATATGCTTCACTTATTAGATGTTCAGACAATTGGTTTTACCTGCATAGAACAAAGGATTTTAGAAAAACAGACAAGTCTCCTTTGCAGATTCAAAATTGGGCAAATCCAGTGGCAAAGTAACTCTTAACCAGATGGTTGACTGATTGCATAGCATTTGTTTACAACAAGTTGGACTTGTCCCCACTAAAACCATCAAAAGCCCATTCAACTACATCCATGGTTACTTCAGTGTTTCTATCCAGGGCTTCCATGGATGATGTGCAGATGCAACTTGGGCCATTGCTCATACCTTTATTAACTATTACAAATTGGATCTGGTCTTGAGTGGAAGAGAAGCTTTTGGCTCAGCTGTGCTCAGCAATATCCTTCCTTAGAGTCCACCTGCAATATTATATAGCTGGGGACTCTGTCCCAACTGAGGAATGAATGAAAATTGGCAGCATTAGGTAAAGAATTTATGTACTCACTCTAACGTTCCATCTGTGTTGTCTATTTTCATTCTTCAACCCCCCCACAACCTATTACCAATTGATTTCTGGAAAAGCAAGAAATTATAAGGACACCTCTGTCCTTTATGTTGAGCTCCAGGTTATGGCTTTTTATGTATAATATATGATATTTCTTATATCTGTAAACCAGCAAACAAGATCTGAGGTATGTTAAGGGGTGGTGCATTATGGATAAGGGAGGACCTCGAGAGCTTTAGTGGCCACGAGCTAAAATAACATCAGTGTCTGAACCGAACCAAACTGTTGAGGAAGAATGAAAATGGACAACAGATAGAACATTATGATGAGTATACAAGATGTCCTTCAAAGATGCATCTGCAGTCCTTACAAATGGGTAGTCCTGTAGTCAGGCAGCCCTTCGGTCGGCCGGATTCCAAAGTCTGGGTCTGGCTTCGGCTGGTGTCGCACTTCACCCGACGTCATAGCTGCAGTTTTTCGGGTATAAAGGCATCAGCCGACACCATTTTCCCCAGTCTTTCTTGCTGCGTGGCGCCCGAAGCAGAAGCTGTTCGCAAGTGCCGGTCAGTCAGATCCAGAGATTACTACTACCGAATACTACTTCAAAGACTTCTAAAAAGCTAAGTACCCCGTTGGGGACTCTTTCTTGCCTCAGCCGATGTCAGAGAAAGTGAATAACTGTTTATCTTGTGGGAAACAAATACCTCATAAAGATTTCCACTCCTACTGCATACATTGTTTAGGCCCAGACCACGACGTAGCAGCTTGTCTAGCCTGTGCTTCTTTTAACCGACGGACGCTTAGACGTCGGTCGGAGTTTGCTGAGCAGTTTTTCGGCTCTGATTTTGCCTATATTATGCCGTCGGATCCTCCGACTACGCAAATTACCAAAAAACGCAAAGAAAAGGACTGACACTCGCGGTCCGCGGTTTCGGCCGAAACCGCGGTTAAGCAAACCGCAAGTGTCTCTGTTTCGGCCGAAACCGAGCAAGCGGTTCTTTCTTCAGCCGAAACCATGCCTTCTACCGAGGCCTCCTCTAACCTGGTAGAATCGGCTTCTGAAATCCAACCTTCTGTTGCAGTTTCTCAGGAACTATCAGACACTATTCCCTTGGATATTTCAACCCCTGCACGTGGAGCTGCTAGGCCTCCTGCAGCCATGTCTATTAAGGCCTTTGCCAGGGCTAAAGCAGCCAAAGCTTCAAAAACGGTGCCTGTCAAACCCCCCTCTCACAGGCCCAGCACCAGTTCCCATATGCTTTCTTTGGCTGAGGATCTCATTTCTTTAATTCGTGGATCCCAGCCTCTTCCAGACAGGACCTCTCATCCACCTCCAGAGAAGAGGCCTAGAGCAGAGCCCCCTGAGCCAGTATCCACAGATGATTCCTCTGATGACTCAGAACATACAGACCCTCCTGAGGCTCCTTATTCCCCTTACGAAGACTGATGCTGAAGAGTCCATTCCTTCAGCCTCTCCACCTGAGGAATTTTCCTTTGGGGAAACCTTGCATGCTATGAGGGAACAATTTCAGTGGCAGGGCCAAGATTTCTCAGACTCCAGAAAAAGGCTTAGAACCTTTCTACATTTGCCACAGCATAGGCCTTTAGCTATACCGCCAGTTCTTCCTGTTGTAGATGATGCATTTAATGATGCTTGCACTGCTCCTGATTTCATTACCTCTGGCCCCTGCTAAGCCCGATAGGTTCTACAGGGTCCCGGACACTATCACCATTTATACAAGGCTCCTTTTGCAGATCCAGAGACTATCTCCCAGGGCCCTAAAGCTGTAGCAACCACATCTACTAAAAACCCCCTCCCCTCTGAAAGGGAATCCAGATCCTTAGAGAGATGGGGTAAAAAAGTTTACACCTCTGCTACTTTGTCAGCTAGAGCTTTGAACTGCCAGTTTCATATGATTCAATATCAAGAGTTTATGCTTGACCAGTTAACTAAAAAGCTGTCCTCCGAAGAATATTTAGATAAAAAATATGTTCAGGAAATGGTACATAACATACAGCAGGTTAGTAACCATTCTTTAAAATGTGGCTATGATGCACTGGAGGCTTCCTTTAGATCAGCCATGACTGGCACAGTCATCAGGAGACATGCATGGTTGAAAGAGCAGGCATTACCAGACCATGTCAAATCAAAGCTTTTGGATGCACCCATGGACAAAGTCAATTTATTTGGTTCCCCTGCACAGCAGGTACTAAAAAAGATGGAAGAGAAGGCGAAATCTGTACAAACAGGGAAAGATTTCTTACAGGTTCAACCTCCAAGGTTTAGCAGGAACTGGCCCTCCAAGAATTGGTCCTTTCCGGACTCCTCTAAGACACAGAGAGGCAGGAATAGGCGTTCAAGAGGCAGAAACCAATCCAGGGGTGCCTACAGGGGACGCCAGTGGCAAGGTAACAACCAGCGAGGCACGGACGCAGCCACCACCACTACAACAACACAATCACAGTGACTTGGCTGTGGCACCGCCTACCAGGGAACAACTGGAAGCACCCTTAGGCAGAAAGCTAACCTTATTTTCAAAGAACTGGCATTGCATCACAAGGGAAAAATGGATTTTGCAAACTATAGACCAAGGTTACAGGTTCCATTTCCATACTCTACCAGGAAAGAGAGGAATGCCAAACCTACCACCTACTCAAAGGGCAGAAGCTCTAAAGCAAATATCTCAATTATTAAGAATGAGAGCTGTGGAAAAGGTGCCATCGATGGAACAAGGAAAGGGATTCTACTCCAGACTCTTCCTGGTACCAAGAAAAGAGAGCAAATGGAGGCCTATTATCGACCTGTCCGCTTTAAACACATTCCTCATTGTTCCAAAATTCAAAATGCTGACCATACAGCAGCTTCTTCCCATGCTGGGCAAGGAGTCTTGGCTGGTAACTCTAGATCTCAAGGAGGCATACCTGCACGTCCCCATACGACCAATTTGCAGAAGATACCTCAGATTTCTTGCAGGATCAGAGCATTATCAATTCTCAGCATTGCCCTTTGGCTTATCTACTGCGCCCAGAGTGTTCACGAAATGCCTGGCATCAGTAATTGCTCATTGCAAACTTCAGGGGATCCAAATTTATCCCTACCTGGACGACTGCCTGATACAAGCGGACAACAAAAGCAACCTAACAGAAGACTTACAAAGAGTCATTTACCTGCTGCAAGCCCTGGGATATACAGTCAATATAAAAAAGTCAAGGCTGATTCCATCCCAAAGAATAACTTTTCTGGGTGCAGAGCTGGACACATCAAAACAAATGGCATTCCTAACTGCAGAAAAGAAAGAGCAACTACCTCTCTACTTCTTGGCATTAACAAAGCAGAACCATCTAACTGCAAGAAAAGTACTGCAAGCCCTAGGCTTCATGGCATCCTGCATAATTCTGGTCCCTCATGCCAGACTGCATATGAGAAAGCTACAGTGGTACCTAAAGAATTTGTGGTCCCAACACAAGCACAGCCTAGAAACCAAAATTCCAATAATCCCATGCCTGAAGCATGAGTTCCTATGTTGGGCTCAGGCCTGTCAATCAAACACAGGATTGCCCTTCTGCAACAGTCAACCAAGCCAAACCATCACGACAGATCCCTCAGACCTCGGTTGGGGGGCACACATGCTGGACAAGTGCATACAAGGCTTATGGACTCAAGACCAGCTGCGCCTGCACATAAATCTAAAGGAAATGCTGTCAGTAAAATTGGCAATCCAGTCATTCAGACCATTTCTCCAGGAAGGTCAGTTGATAAGGACAGACAACACCACAGTTATGTGGTACATCAACAAACAGGGAGGCACACATTCATATCCTCTATGCCGGCTGGCACTGGACCTATGGGATGTGGCTCTGAGCTACAACATTCAGTTACAAGCAATTTTTGTACCGGGAAAAGAAAACATTCTAGCAGACATATTAAGCAGAACTACCACAGATGCCCACGAATGGATGCTGCATCTGGACATCTTCAAAGCCATCACAAGAGAATGGGGATTACCACAAATAGACTTATTTGCATCCCCACTCAATCACCAGCTAAAGAAATTCTGCACAAGGACGTACCACCCACTTGCTTGGAAGGTGGACTCCCTATCTTTCAGTTGGAAAACCTGACAGCATACGCATTCCCACCACTTCCTTTGATGCACAAGGTGCTTTTGAAAATCAAAGAGGAACGTCCAAGGATCATTCTGATAGCTCCAGACTGGCCAAGACAACATTGGTACCCATTGCTGAGGAGCATGTCTCGGGAACAAATATGGGCACTGCCCCTGATCCCATTGCTGTTAACACAGAACAACTACAACATCCTGCATCCAAACCTGAAAACTCTGCAGCTAACTGCCTGGAACATTACATAAGAACAATTAACCCAAATTTATCCCAAAGGGTTAAAGACATAATCCTTGAGGCTCGTAGACCTTCAACAAGAAAGAATTATGCAGCAAAATGGAAAAGATATCTCATTTAGAGTACTGCAAAGGGAGAAGATGTGGCACTGATAAACATAGCCAACATCCTGGAGTACTTGGCAGAGCTCTTCCATACAGGCCTGTCCTATTCTTCCATCAAGATACATGCATCAGCTATTTCAGCAGAATACAGCTTGGATCCTCCTGTCTTCTCTCATCCTCTGCTCAGACAGTTTCTGAGAGGAATTAAAAATGTAAAACCTCCCAGGAAACCACCATTGCCAGCATGGGACTTGAACTTTGTGCTAGAAAAATTGACACTTCCCCCTTTCGAACCAGCAGCAACAGCAGAATTACAATACTTATCCTGGAAGACTGCTTTCCTGCTGGCAATCACCTCAGCAAGAAGGGTCTCTGAACTACAGGCATTAATGGCAGTGCAACCCTTCCTGATCTTCCATCAAGATAGTGTCCATGAGAACAAATCCTACATTTATGCCTAAGGTGGTATCCAGAGTGTCGTTATATCAGGCTATCCACCTACCTACATTCTTCCCCAACCCACAGAACAGGGGAGAAAGACTGTTGCATACCTTAGATGTACATAGACAATTACGCTACTACCTGGACAGGACCAAGTCCAATAGAAAAACTGACCAGCTTCTGGTAGCATATGCAACAGGAAAGGAAGGAAAACCAATTTCAAAACAGACAATCTCCAAATGGATAGGAAATTGCATTAGATTTTGTTACTCCTACCATGGAAAGAAAACTCCAGAGAACATCAGGCCTCACTCCACAAGGGCTACAGCCACTACCACAGCTTTCTTACGAGGAGTGGCTACCAAGGACATTATAGAGGCTGCTACTTGGACCTCCGTGCATACATTTGCCAAGCATTACAATTTACCTTTATACTCTAGATCCCGAGCAGGGTTTGCCACTGCTGTTTTGCAAGGGATCCTAACTACACCATAATCTCTCCTTTTTTCCTCCTCCCCTAGTTTAGCTACGGTATTCTACCCATTTGTAAGGACTGCAGATGCATCCTTGAAGGACATAGTACAGTTTTGTACCTACCATAAATGTAGATGTCCGATAGGAATGCATCTGCAGTCAGGATTACCGACCCACCTTCCCCTCTGTGGTACTCCTAGGGTATTTGCCATCCTTCAGCTAGCTTGGGGGGGATCTATTATGGTGTATTTGTTTGTATATATGTACATTCATGCTTAGTTTATGTGTTTGCTCTCTACTATTTGGAAACATTGGCATTTATCCAAATTTAGCCATCCAAGAGGGCACCTGGCATCTGGGGCAAGAAACACTGAGGAAAATGGCGTCGGCTGATGCCTTTATACCCGAAAAACTGCAGCTATGACATCGGGTGAAGTGCGATAACAGCCGAAGCCAGACCCAGACTTTGGAATCCGGCAGACCGAAGGGCTGCCTGACGACAGGACTACCCATTTGTAAGGACTGCAGATGCATTCCTATCGGACATCTACATTTATGGTAGGTACAAAACTGTACTTTCTTTTTTCTCAGTCGCTCAGAAAATGCAATGAATTGTTTCTGAAAATTTCCAGAGTCTACACCCATTTCTCCTGTTTTCTGCTTTACAGGATGTGTTACTGCCTGCAATTCCCGTTAACCAGCTGCCCCTAAAAAGGCAACGAGGATATATATAGTTAACTCGGTCTTAAGTTTTTACACACTATTCCTAAACCTGACCTAGCAACTATACCTTTAGTTCAGTGATTCCAAAACTATGGTCCACAGACCTCTTGGGGGGGGGGGGGGGGTCCATATAATTTCTAGGGGTCCATGCAGTCATTGCACCCACCTAGATTTCACATCTCGATATCCGACCTTGCTGCAGTTAAAAATTCTGCTTTGGGGTTATGGCTACTTGGTAAAAAGTAAACCGAGACTTCCGCATTCGTGCCTAAGCAGCTGCTTACCCTTAGTTTAAAAAAAGGAAGAACTAATAACTTCCGCATTTGTGGCGGAGTCTGAGCAGCTGCTTGCTTGTCCTGTGTTCTGCCTGCAGCTGGAAGTTAGATGGAAATTTGGAACTGTTCCCAATGCTTTATGCGTCGCGTCTCTCAGTACCAGTATGGTTGCACCCCTGATTGGTGTGTTGACTGTCTGATCCAGGAGTTTGTTTATAAAATCCATGAATCTCTGTGCATGTACGTCTATCGTATAGGATTCCCAGTTAATAATGTTGTAATTAGTCACCCATGAGTATGGTATTGGGTTGGATGATTAGTGTTTCTAATAAGTTTCAGTACACGGGATGGGTTTCCTTAGAGATAGCAGGGGACCTATAGCTCGCACGGAAGTGGTACTGAATTTTACCTATGGTGATTTGAACATGGAGCAACTCAAGTGCATTGTCCTGTTTGACCAGTCTTGAAGTATATTTATCTTTGATGTAAATAGAGACACCTCCACCTGTAGTCCCTGGCTGTAAAGTAGCTGGCCTAAATATGTTGAAGGCATTATAACATACCACTGTTGGTGTGCTGTCCGTGGCTTTAAACCATGTCTCAGTGACTGCACACGTGTCAGCGTTCTCTAGGATAAAGAGACCTTCTAGGGAGTGGAATGTTTTGTTTAGACTCCTAGCATTGAGCAGTAATACCTTTTAATTTTCTTGATTTTGATTTGCTATGTCGGAAGTACTTTCAGTTTGGCATTGCCTAAAAAAAGGCACTGTGGGGGAAGACTATGTTTTAGCTAATATTCGAAAGCCTAGAGGGGAGAGGTGCAGACCATCCCTGGCAAAGCAGCATGGTCTGTTGACCACCTTCTTCCATGCTGACAAATATTGCACCCCCTTAGGATGACATCAGAAACTAAGCCAATTAAAGTCAATCATCTTTTGTTCATATTGTGGCATCATCCTTGGAGAAGGTAAAATGCTGCTCAGTGCTAGGCTCATACCAGCCTGAGACGCACATTCAGAGAGCTCGTCTCTTTATATAGTCTAGAGAGGTATGTCTCTGCTCACTTACTCCCATATGGACTACGAGTCATATTGGTAATTGTGGTCCATTGACCTTGTTACCTGGGTAATGTGGCAGATCCTAGCCACTGATGAGCAACTGACTGCAACTTTCTCCTTACTCAGCCTGGTTAGAGGGACGTCTGTGTGCCTCATTATGGAGTCTCCAGTGACTAGAATGTTGGATTGTGTGTTGGCTTGCTTTATGGGCTTAGAGATAGAGGTTTCATGAGATGTAGCTTTGTATTGCTGTTTGTGGTGTTTTTGAAAGTGCATTTGGGGCTGCTGAGGATATTTGTGTATTTTCATCTAGGAGGTATTCTAGAAGCTGCTACTTGGTCTTGTGTATGTACTTTTAAAAGCACTTTAAGCTTGATTCCTTCTCTGGGTCTAGATCAGGTTTTGCTAGGACAATTCTCCTTCCTCCTCCCAAGTATAGCTAGCTATAGTAATCTACCCATGTAGCTAAGGTCGCTGCAGCAGGGACCAGTGTGAAGAACATAGTATAGTTGTCTCATAACAGTAGGTGTTCGAATGATCTCTGTTGCAGTAGAGGATCAGGTTAGTTTTACCCAACTGATATGTTGCAGTAATAATCCTGCTCAGTACGAGAGGAACCGCAGGTTCAGACATTTGGTGTATATTCTTGGCAGAGGATCCAGTGGTGCAAAACAACCATCTGTGGGATTATGACTGAATGCCTCTTAAGTCAGAATCCTGCCAAAACATAACCGTACTAGAGCGTTGCAGATCTCCGATTGGCCAGGGATAGCCGGCCGCAAGGTCTGGAAGGAGCACCACTAGTCACTGAGTTAGAGCGCAGACAGAAGGGGGCCACCTCTCTCCAACAGTGCACTTTACATTCGTTGGGAACCAGGTGCTAAACCATTCATGTGCAAGGGAGATGGATGACAGGAGTGGCTACTGCAGCAGTGATCATTTGAAACATCTACTATTATGGTAAGTTCAACTTGCACAGCTGTACTTCTTGTGCCTGATAATTACCCTTCTGCATCTTTCATCCTTCTGTTTATCATCCTTCGTACCATCTCTTCTGTCTACATACTGCAACATTTAATTATGTTGATGGTATTAATCCAGTCTCTGAAACAGTTTGCTTAGAAGGTGTTTGGGCATTCTACACTTCATAATACCAGGTCAGTAAAATACAGCTAAAACCCTGGCTCTATTCTTAGCCTTCCCTAAATTACCACCTAAAATATTGACTATATGCTAACTTCAGTACAGGTGATGTTTCACTTTTGAGTCATCACACTTGGGTTATCCTGCCAGGGATAGCCCTCAGTCAGCCTGAATACAAGAGGCTAGGTATTTCTGCATTGGTTGCTGTTGCTCCAGGACTGACATCAGGTCGTCAGTGATAGAAAATCAGGCAGCAGACGCCATTACATCAGTCTTTCTTGCCGAGGAGCCCGAAGCAGAAGCAGTTCGCACAGGTGCCAGTCGGCTGCTACCTGAGTTTAGTTTTCGAATTGAAGTTGAAGTCTTTTAAAGATAAGTACCCCATTGGGGATCCTTTTTTCTTGCTCTAACCGACGTCAGGAAAAGTTAACAATTGTCTTGCCTGTGGAAAGCAAATACCACACCGATACTTCCATTCTTACTGCGTCACCTGTTTAGGCCCAGACCATGACGTACCTCGCTCCTTCCCTAAATTACCACCTCAAATATGGCTATATGCTAACTTCAACACAAGTGTTTTATAAGGTGTTGAAATGTACAGCTGTCTCTGTCTGGTCTTTTTTCACCTAGTAGAACAGGGGCATTCTTCCTTTGTATCTCCATCTTTTTTTTGTTCTACGTTAAGATATTATCTGATGTTGTAAACCTTCATTCCTTATTGATAGGACTTCAGTTCCGTCCTCAGAACCGACTCTGCCAATACACAAGCTTGTGCCAGCCAAAAAAATTCTCGAGCTAAGTCCTTCCCATAGTGCCCCTCTTCTCCTTTCTTCAGATCTCGTTTGTTGCTGTGTCTCTCGCTGTGTTGCTGGCTCTCTCTCGCTGTGTTGCTGGCTCTCAGTGTCGCTGACTCTCTCTGTCTCGCTGTGTCGCTGACTCTCTCTGTCTCGCTGGCTCTCTCTCTTGCTGGCTCTCTCTCTTGCTGGCTCTCTCTCTCTCGCTGTGTTGCTGGCTATCACTCTCTCTCTCTCGCTGTGTCGCTGGCTATCACTCTCTCGCTGTGTCGCTGGCTATCACTCTCTCGCTGTGTCGCTGGCTATCACTCTCTCGCTGTGTCGCTGGCTATCACTCTCTCGCTGTGTCGCTGGCTATCACTCACTCTCGCTGTGTCGCTGGCTCTCTCTGTCTCACTGGCTCGCTCTCTGTCTCGCTGTGTCTCTGGCTCTCTCTGTCGCTGTCTCGCTGGCTGTCTCTCACTGTGATGCTGTCTCTCACTGTGACGCTGTCGCTCTCTCGCTGGTCGCTGGCTATCGCTCTCTCTTTCTCTCACTGTGTCTCTGGCTATCGCTCTCTCTCGCGCGGTGTCGCTGGCTCTCTCTCGCTGTGTCGCTCTCTCGCGCGGTGTCGCTGGCTCTCTCTCGCGCGGTGTCGCTGGCTCTCGCGCGGTGTCGCTGGCTCTCTCTCGCGCGGTGTCGCTGGCTCTCTCTCGCGCGGTGTCGCTGGCTCTCTCTCGCGCGGTGTCGCTGGCTCTCTCTCGCGCTGTGTCGCTGGCTCTCTCTCTCGCGCTGTGTCGCTGGCTCTCTCTCTCGCGCTGTGTCGCTGGCTCTCTCTCTCGCGCTGTGTCGCTGGCTCTCTCTCTCGCGCTGTGTCGCTGGCTCTCTCTCTCGCGCTGTGTCGCTGGCTCTCTCTCTCGCTGGCTGTCTCTCTCTCGCTGGCTGTCTCGCTGGCTGTCTCGCTCGCTGTCTCGCTGGCTCTCTCTCTCGCGTGGCTCTCTCTCTCGCGTGGCTCTCTCTCTCTCGCGTGGCTCTCTCTCTCGCGTGGCTCTCTCTCTCGCAGTGGCTCTCTCTCTCGCGTGGCTCTCTCTCTCGTGGCTCTCTCGCGTGTCTCTCTCTCTCGCTGTGTCGCTCTGTCGCGCTCTCTCGCTGTGTCGCTGTCTCTCGCTCTCTCGCTGTGTCGCGCTCTCTCTCTCTCGCTGTGTCGCGCTCTCTCGCTGTGTCGCTGGCTATCGCTCTCTCTCACTGTGTCGCTGGCTCTCTGTCTCACTGGCTCGCTCTCTGTCTCGCTGTGTCTCTGGCTCTCTCTGTCTCTCGCTGTGATGCTGTCTCTCGCTGTGACGCTGTCGCTCTCTCGCTGGTCGCTGGCTATCGCTCTCTCTTTCTCTCGCTGTGTCTCTGGCTATCACTCTCGCGCTGTCTCTGGCTATCACTCTCGCGCGCGCAGTGTCGCTGGCGCTCTCTCGCGCGCGCAGTGTCGCTCTCTTGCGCGCGCAGTGTCGCTCTCTTGCGCGCGCAGTGTCGCTCTCTTGCTACAAGAGTGTCGCTCTCTTGCGCGCCAGGTGTCGCTGCTCGCGGCGGCCACAAGTGCTGGCGCGTGCAGTGTCGCTGGCGGCGTATGCCAAGCAGTGTCGCTGGCTTTTTAAGGCTGATGAGGGAGATTTTCCAGTCTTGGGACTTCACCTTATTCCACATCAGTTTCTTCCTTCTGTTGTAGAGTTTATGGCACGGGACCGCCATATTGGCTTTCTTTTTTTTTTTTGGAGGAGAGCATCTTGGTTCTATTGGTTCTGTTGGGTATGGCAAGATCCATGCATTTGTGTACATGTTCGTACAGTGCATTGGTGTATAATTCAGCGGTAATACAACTATTCTCCACTTGCATGGGTGCCATGAAGTTAGCCACCTCTGTTTTTAGGATCTGAAAGTTAGTGTTTGGGAAGGTTTTTCATGGTGGTTATCTTTTGTGGGAGGGGGGTTGTGGATTTCCAAGGTGATTAGTTTGTGGTCAGATCTAACCAGGGAGGAGTTGACTATTGGTGTAGAGCAACGGTCGCCCATGTTAGTAATGACCAGGTCAAGGATGCTGCTGCCTCTAGTTGGGGGTAAGAATGAGCTCGTCCAGGGCATTGGAATTAATGAACTCCAGGAAACTGTGGGAAAGTGTATTGCTACACGAGTAGTTTTCCCAGTTAATGAAGGGGTAGTTGAAGTCACCCAGTATGAGAGTGTTGGGTTGGACCCTAATATTCTCCAAGGTGCTTAGGAACGTGGAGTGTGCGTCTTGGGACATGGTTGGGGACCTATAGCAGGCTACGACCTGAATTGCTGTTTTCCCCATTGTTAGCTGTACCAGAAGTATCTCTGATGTGCTATGTTGGGTTCCAGTCTGGAGGTGTGCGCATCCTTTATGAATATGGAAACACCACTGCCTTTGGAGCTTCAGTCCAAGTTCTGGGGTTGAAAGGTGTGGAATGAGTTATAGCCTGATAGTGCAGGGGTGCTTTCTGCTGCTTTGAACCAGGTCTCTGTTAATACACAAACGTCTGTGTTCTCCATTTTAAGGAGTGCTTTGAGCGAGTGCATTTTGAGATTTAGACTTCTAGCTTTGAGCAGCATGACCCTCAGATTGCATTTGTTTGTAGCTGTTACTGTGGTAATTTGGTCTTTGGAACACAGCCTAAAAAAGGCACTACAGGGGTGGCAAGAGCCTTGGCCAGTGTCTGGAAACCCAGGGGTAACTGATGCAGGCCATCTCTGGCAAAGCATCGGCGTCTGTCAGTCATGTCATCCCGGGCAGACAGATACTGGATCCCCTTAGAATTACACCAGAAACTTAGCCAGTTGTTGAAATCGGTCATTTTGTGCTTGTACTATGGTATCATTCTTGGTGATGGTAGGATGCTGCTTAGGCCTAGGGTCGTACCTGTCTGGACTACATAATCCGAGAGCTCCTCCATGTCTCTCTTCATGTAGTCCAGGGAGATGTGTCTCGGGTAATTCACACCCACATGTACAATGACAGTCATATTTGTACCTGTTGTTGAGGGTACCTGAGTGTGTGCGTTGTGGCGGATGCTGGCACCTGACAGGCAGCTGACTGTTACTTTCTCCTTATTCAACCTAGTGAGTGGGACATCAGTGTTCCTCACTATCGAGTCACCTATGACTAGTGTGTTGGGCATGCTGTTTTGCCTTGGGGACTTTGGTTGAGTGGCACACTTTAGGAGAGTTATATATCTCGTGATCAGTGTTGTGTTTTGGGATAGAGTGGGTTTCTGCCTTGGAGGCCTGTACTGTTTGGGAAGATTTTTATTGAGAGCCTCCGCGAGGGTGGGTGTGTGGTTTTGTGTTTTTATGTGAAGGCAGTGCTGGTGTGTGTTCTGGAGGGCTATGTGTTCCATGTGGTGTGGTGCAAGTGTTGACCTTCTCCTTTTGACCAGCTATTCCAGTCTTGGCTGGAGCGTGAGTGGCTTCCAGTTTGGATATACAAGTTCATCTCTCGCAAGTGTGAGTGTTGGGAGGTAAGATGAGAGAGGGTCATCAGTGTACATGAGGCAGTTGCTACATTGCCTCAGGATGCCAAAGTTTACCAGGTTAATAGGAGAAAGCACAGGTAACTGACCTTTAGACATGCCTGGAGGGATAGGCAGTAATAATAAGTACTGGAGCTGTTTCCTTGTAGAACGTTTAGTGCTGGTAGCACTTTTGTGTGCTACAATAATTGCTACAAGAAGTCTGGTAAAGTGCTAGACTAATAAGCTAGTAAAAGCACAGGAGAGGAGAGAACTAGCAAACCTAAGGGAAAATTGAAGAGCAGACGTTTTGGCACACTCAGAAGCTTACAAACAGTCCTGGATACAGCAAATCTGTATCTGGACTAGACTAGTTACAAGAAAGGTGGGAAACCAGCACAAATGCAGGCTTTTAAACCAGAAAGTTGAATGAGATAAACTGCCCAAACGGCCAATAAACTACAATTTCTGAGCCGGAAACCACTCCTGTTGTGGTAGACAGGCTACCTAGGGCTTACCACTCCCAATGATAAGCTAGAAGCCTTCCCTCCAACACAGAAAGGCTTGGGGGTCTCAGAAGCTTACAAACAGTCCTGGATACAGCAAATCTGTATCTGGACTAGACTAGCTACAGGAAATGGAGGAAACAAGCTTAGAACCTTTTTTTTTTTAATACAGAAAAGCAGCTAAAACAGCACTAAAAATTCAAATGCAGTGCAGGCTAGAACACTTGAGTATTAGCAATATTAAAGCAAATGCAGTTGAAATAAATGCAATTTATTCAAAGAGTATTCTGAACTGAATTCAGTTATTGTTTTATTCAACTCTGAACAGTAAAAAAAAGTGCCAAAAATATACTTATCAGCTCTATATTTCCAGATTGTTTGAGAAGGACACTGTCAGAACAAAAGGGATTCTAGCAATGGTAGATTGTAGCAAAGTGTTTTTTTTTTTTTTGTTTGTTTTTTTTTTGTTTTTTTTTAAGTAAAGCAGGAAGGGATTATTATTCAAGGTTAAGAAACTACGTGGGTTAGCCTTCTAAAATGTTCTCTGTATTGGGTAGAATGAGCTAATGACACTAGACTGGGAGGAGTGACCCAGATCAAATTTATAGTAGGGGCAGGCAACTGCAAAGCCACCAAGTGTAAGAAGAAGATACCAATTTGGAGGGAGGGTGAGAAACTGTTTTAGGCAGAAAACACTACAGAAATGTTTATCACAGTAGAAAAACAGCAGTGACCCACTAAATAAGTTTTAAACAGCTAAAATAGCAAGGAGACTCTCTAGAATGCTTTTAACTGCAAACAAATTAGTTATGATGCACTCCTTGGCAGGAAATCAGAACAAACAGATATTTAACAAATGGAGAAATTTTCCAATTTATACCTTACACACAGTGAAAACTAGCTAGAAAATATTTACAAACAGTGTGACAGTAAAAAGCTTAATCAGGCCCTGTGAAGCAGACAATTTTAGTACAACCATGCAGATTAATTTATAGTTATAAAATACAGTAAAAAGTATGCAGCAGACAAAAAGTGCTATAAATATCTAGAATAAGCAATAACTAGTAAAATTAAGCAAAAAAAAAAAAAACAGGATACTTATTGTTATATATCACAGATCAGAGTTTTGGTCAGTGACCCGCCTCCATTTAGCTTTGTATAGGCAGTTTATAGGTGAAAACTTCAATATATTTTCCCTTTAACAATGTTTCTGTTAATTTGCAAACCACTGCAGCATATATTAGTTCGTTCTTTTGTGATAGTCTCCTACAGAAGGGCCTTTGTTCCATTCCACACCTATGTTCCTTTATACCTTGGGCTTAAGTGTAGCTCTCAGCAAAGCAGATCTCCTTTTTCCTGTTTTTGTGCTCCTCTTGCATCTGTAAGTTGTATCTTTAGAATGCTGCTGTCTGAAAAACAAGTGGTCTGTTCTTATTCCACACAGCCAGTTAAATCTGCAGTTACTGTAGTGATTGTCTTTTACTGTAAGTGTTTGGTATCAGAGTATCATAAATAGAACAGCCCTGTTAAGGAAAGTTAAGTGGAAGTTACAGAAAATGTATCCTTGTTCTTTCGGAGTAGTTTGCCAAATGTTAATATTGGAGAGCAGAATATTGTTTTAAAGGTGAAAGGGGTGGCCCAGTAGCAGTTTATCCTCCTGCAAAAGTGTTGGAGTTAGTGAGCTTTCCCACAGGTTTTCGAGATGAAATTGTTAAATCAGCAACTTGAGTATTTAAAGTTGCAGCTTTAAATTGGATGTTTTCATCACTTAATGTGAATGTGTTTTATTGTTATCCTTTAAGTACCGTCTTGATTTAATATTTTTTCTGTGGTGGTTTTCCGTGGGCATTTTTGTAAAATCAAAGGGCCAGGTAGACAAATTAGTTTCAGGTGATAATCCTGATACCAGAAATATAATTTAGTGTCCAAGGTTTATTTAAAGACTGAAGTGACAAGAGTGGTGTATCAAGTACAAGTAAGGCTTACCGTGTTTTAACTTTGATGCACTTCTGAGCTGCTTTTCTTCAAATGCTGCCACGAATCTTGAAACATAAACATAAAAAGTATACATACTTATGTAAACTGGCTTGAGGGCGTCACAGTGGTGCAGCGGATAGTGTTGTTGCCTCACAGCAAGAGGTTCCCAAGTTCAATTCTGGACTGAGGTATCTTCTGTTTGGAGTCTGCAAGTCTTCTGTGTTCGCCTTTGTTTCCTTCAGCTGTTCCAGTTTCCTCCCACATTCAAAGACATGCTGTAGGTGAATTGGACACTTTAAATTGACCATAGGAGTGTGCGTGCGAGTGTATGGTTTGGAAGAACTACTACAGCAGGGCTAGCTACCCTGCATTGTAAATCTTAGCTCTAGATTACTGTCGGTGTTAGTGACATCCTGACCCTATATGCAAAAATTGGCAAAGGGGGGGGGGGTGGATAGATGTAAACTGGTTTGATTTCTGTATGCTATGAGTTCTGTAAGCCAAAGTAGCAGCTTTTTACTTGAACTGAGGCTGGCTGGATGCAGTAGATAAATTATCCTTGGATAACATTGTAGTAACAGTTTCATGTACAGTACTTCTGTATTCATAATTATTTTTTTTCTGCAGGTTACATTGCACCATGGAGTGGCAGGTTTTATTCTCTCTGGGACACTGGGTGAGTTTATTAAATGCTGTTTAATATAACATTTATGTACAGTCAAAGTTGATGCCATTTGTATTTCCCTGTTCATTTAAAGTGCATGGAAGTCACCTTTTCACTGCAACTTCACTGAACATAGCATCCATGTAAAATTCAGTAGTTTCTGCCGTCCCTCACAGCTAATCTTTGCAGTTCTGAATTGCATATCTTTAAACTTTGGTGGTATTGCCGCATAGTAGTGAAGCCTCATGACTGTAAAGTACTGAGTGTGTAAAGTTGCAGATGCACCGTGCTTTGAAAATGGGATTGTGATCCTGAGGTCTTCTGCAAAAAATATTGCAGAAGACAATCCAAGCAGACAGTTATTTCCGGTCTGTGCAGAATAACGGTATTGTACATGGAATTTCCTTTAAATATCTTTTGTGATCTGTAGGCATTTCATAGTGGCACAGTTTTCTTTGCTAGTACTAAACATTCTGTAGGGTGTCTCCCATTTTGTCATTTAATGTTTCCCCCCACCCATGGTCTTGCTGCAGTTGTACATACCTCTCAACCTCTTAGAGTAAGGAATCTGGACAAAGCCATAAAAAAGTGGTACAAATAAGGACAATTTTGAAATATTGATCTTACAAACTTAGAAAGTTGATAGAATAACAGGTTTTGCATTAGCATGAACTTTCGGAAGGGTATGAAGTCTAAAACTCAAATGTCTGTCATTATTTTCTAAGTTCAATCTTTAATGATTTGTCACTAATTTGCCAGACAGCCACAGGTTTATGAATAATGGACCAAAATATAAGGTGAAAATCTGTACGGTAGAGGTATGCATGTCATACTAAAGCAGTAAGTTAAGGAACCTCTTGAACCATGCTTTTAAAGCTCGAGCCACTGTCTAGTGGGCTTGCAGATATAAAGAGTGAGGAAGAAAAACATTCTGTATTCTCAGATGTTGAATAGTACTGAAACTTAGCTACTTGGAATTCCGAGAATAAATGAATAGTTCTAAACATTCTGCTCAGATATAAAAAATACCTTAATTTTTCACGTCTTTTTAAACTCAGTTGCTTGTAGAATAATTAACCATAGAGATCCTCGTGTTCTTTAAATTATAATACATATTGTGACTATAGTACTTTTGCAGACCATTGTAGCGTAGGTTTGAAATTAAGAAATCAACTTTCCCCTACTTATATAACCTTGCTCAGTGACAGCAAAAGTAGCAGACATTCATAGTGAGTTAGTGTTTGAATCATAGAGCAGTTTAGACCTTGAGTTTAGGTTAACTTTGAATTTCTTATTTTTACCTTTAAATGCATTTTTTGTGCTTACACTTATTAAAGAAATTGATGAATTATACAATGAACATCAAAAATAAAAAACACCACCAGTGATAACTATAGGAAGCCATCAGTGAACAGAAGTTACAGCAGTACATCATTGTGTCCAAGAATTCTACAACATATATTAAAAATAATACTGATTACAAGGTCAGTAGGAAAACTCTACCTATAAATGCAGAAAAAATATTCAGTTTGTATCAGTAGAGATTCCAACTTCATAAAGCACCTAATATTTTACTTAAAAAAAATAAAAAAGGTAACAACCAAAATACTGAGAGAGCCAAAACACTTGTTAGGAAGTTTGATAGAATATGTATCCAACCCTCAGTGCAAAATGTTGAGGTGTTTTTGTTATCCATTTGTTTAAGTTCCATTTATGTTGTGTGGAATGAAGTGGGAGAGATATAGGGGACACCTCAAAATCCCTCATTTCTGATAGAAGCCACTTCAAATCAAGAGGGAAGGGTAGAATACTTGGCTTCCATTTCTTGGTGATGTGTTTTTGCAAGTAGGCAAATTGGGTAGATGATCACCAGTTCTGTATTTTCATAGGAAGCATCCCTAGGAAACCCACTGTCAAGGGCAGTCAGTCGATCACCTGACAATCCTGTATTGCTCCCATGGCAGACTGAGTTTCTGGTTTTAATAAATCCAGACTGAGACTCTCCAAAAAAAAAAATAAAAAAAAATACGAAGTTCCACTTCCTAAATTCTTTCACTTCCAACATTGAGCGGAGACTAACAAGAACATCCTTACTAAGCTGGAGGGAGTGTAGATGAATTTAAACTGCCACTGCTAGTCAAAAAAAAAACTGTACTTTCATGCCTTGGTTACATATTTTGAGACCTTAATTATGAGTCCAGTGTTCCTTGCTTAATGTTGACCTTACCTGCATTGCCCATTGAGCTGGATATCTATCCATACTAGGTGAAAGACCCCCTGTAAGGATCTGATAGACTGCCTTTTCAGTCCCTTGAATTGAGTAGACTGATCTGTTTGCCGAAGTGGAAGTAACTAGATGGGGAGGATCAGAGGGTGGGACTTGCCTAGTAGAACTGTTCACTGTTTGATAATACTGATCCATGGAGTCATCTTCCTCAGTAGTGGATCTTAATCTGCTTTAAGTTATAGCTCCCCATTTTCAAAAAATTGGCTTCAAAATTGGAAATGTCCTTGCTGTCTACACATTTGCTTCTCTTTTCTAAACACAAAGACTTCCATTTATTGAGCAAATCTCTCGTCCTTTGTAGAAAATATCAGGTCATTAACTCTCTGGTTCCAGTCAACTGAACCCGTAAGTAGGTAATCTGATTAGGCCCTGCAACTCCCAAAATACAAAATAAAAAATTACATTCCACTCTGTCAGAAGGCTTTTTTTGCATCAATATTGGTAATTAACAGTGTGGTTTTGGATATGTCTGCACCATTTGTGTTTTGGAAAGTTTATCAGCCTGAATAAATTCTGTTTGATGTTCTATTCATATGCTGCAGTATTCATAACATGAAGTCCAGCTCTGGTTGACTTGTACGTCCGGCTGTCTTACCAAAGTTAAAATGCTACTGCAAAGATACGTGTGATGGCCCACATCTCTGTATAGTCTGCCTTAAACAGACGTGGTATAACGCAGATGTCAGCACGCACCTACCTCAGAATTTTTCTGCTGCCTGTTTGACAGCCAGCTTAGGTAGTCACTCGCTTGGAAAGTTTCGTTGTGCTTTGCCTATGTTCAGATAATTACCCTGTAGGGTTTTTTGTTATCCTTGAGTTAATCTCATGTAGGAAGGGCAAGAGTCAGCGTGGAAGGCAGATTCCACATAGACTCACAAGGGCTCTGTTTATTCTGCCTAGGCCCAGAACACGACCATACATCATGCGAGATTTGTAAGGCCTTCATACCTAAAACTCTCAGGACTAGTCTTGCTTCTCATAGATTGTACTTAGAGAATCAACGTCTGAAGCCTTGTGCCTGATATGGATCTGATGTTGGGACCTTTGGAAGACCTGCAAACCAAGAAGGCCAGAAAACCTCAGCCTGATCCTGTGGCATCTCCCTCTATTCCGGGTGTTCCTCCTGAGGCCGATGAAGGCCTAGAGGAGCCGCATGGGAAACTACAGAACCTCCTTTGATGGGTACCTGGGGGGGGGGGCGGGGGGTGGCTGGACTGTTAGCACGTCCCAGACCCGTGCGCCGGGGGGAGGCACATCTTATTTCCAAATGCCCACATGGAGTTACTCAAATAGTGGTTCAGGAAGACGTCCTCTCAGACGTCATTGAATGTCATCTGACGTCCAGCCCTCCTCCTCTCTGCCTGTCCCTGTCCCTCCCAGCTTGGAAGCAGATTACCCAGGACTCGTCCTTTACTATCATCAAACAAGGCTATTTCTTGGGTTCGGAGTCCAGAGCATCCTTCAGAGGAATCCCTCAAACCCCCCCCCCACGACCAAACTGCCTTCTTTCCCCAGTCCTGCATCCCCTGCTGTCCCAGGATACTATCCAAGAAGTGCCTCCAAATCAAAAGGAAAAAGGATTCTACTCCAGAATATTTCTAGTCCACAGGAAAAGGAGGTCCCTGGGGGCCTATCGTAGACTTATCCCACCTAAATACCTTTCTCAAGGACCCTTCTTTACGCATGCTGACTCTTCTACACTCCTTCCCCTGATCTTCCATCAGGCTTACATGGTTTCATTGGACATAAAGGATGCCTACTTGCACATTCCAATCTACCCACACTTTAGGAAATTCCTTCAGTTCTCTGTGGATTCTTCACATTTTCTGTTCTGTGCTTTGCCATTTGGTCTCTACGGCCCCCAGAGTATTCACAAAATGTCTGGCCCCAGTCATAGCCTTCTGCAGAATGGGGGGTATTCAGATGTTCATATTATACCTTTTTGCCTGTGTAGTTTTGTGGTATTCAGATATTCCCTTACTTGGGTGATCTCCTCATCCAGGCTTAATCCCCAAGGTTAGTACAGAAGCATCTATACCACACCATGTCCCTGCTGAGGAGTGTGGGGTTCACCCTAAACCTTCAGAAACCTTCTCTGACCCCCTCTCAAGACCATGTCTTCCAGGGCTGCAGAATACTCAGTCCAAATGATGGCCTGCTTGCCCCCAGAAAAAAAATCTGTCCATCTGTTATTTTCAGGGACTAATTCCACTACAATCTGTCTGCCAGAGAGAGTTCCTGTGACTCCTGGGATTCATTGCTTCCACCATCCCCATGGTACCCTTGGCAAGGCTACATATGAGGAAATTTCAGCGGTTCCTGAGAACAGTCTGGAAACAACACCTTCATCCTCTAGAGTTTGTAGGCCTACTCTTACCCAGTTCGATTAAAGAACTAAAGTGGTGAATTTCACAAATTTCAAAAATCTGGGCCTCCATCTCCAACCCCCCCAACCAGGATCTGTCCACGGATGCGTTGGACATGGGTTGGAGTGCAACCATAGGGAATTGGAGGGTGAGAGATGTTTGGACCCCTCCTTAGTTGAGGGAGCATATCAACATCAAAGAAATGAGGGCCTAAATTTTTGCCCTACAAATCTTCAAACCCCGAATCCTACCAGGAGTGCTGAGATGATTCACAGACAACACCACAGTCCTGGTACATCAACAAGCAAGGAGGGACAAAATCATACATCCTTTGCAGATTGGCTCTGTATGCGTGGGAGATTGCTCCACAAAATCCCATGAATGGATGTTAAATAGGGATGTGTTCCTGGACCTGGTCCATCGATAGGGAACCCCTCAGGTAGACCTGTTTGCCTCCCCCATGAACAGACCGCTTCCCATGTACTGCATCAGGATATACATCCTTGGCACATGGAAGGCATTTGCGCTTTCCTTTCCTTGGAAGGGGATGTTTGTATATGCACCCCCCTCCTTCCCTCTTCTTCAGAAAGTTCTACTGAAGATTCAGAAAGAACAACCAAAAATCTTGCTGGTGAGCCCCTTTTGGCCAAGACAGCACTCGTTCCCCCTTCTCTCCTCTATCCAAAGGCAATCACCATAGATTACCACTCAGGATGGATCTACTCACACAGGCCAAGGGAACTCTCATACACCCTCAAATATCCACCCTGACCCTAACCCTGTGGGTGATGGGGCTTTGTTTTCCTTTAGACACCTTTACAGTGAGGATGTGCTGCAGGTTCTGCAGGAGACCAAAAAACCCACTACCAGAAAATCCTAATTATCCTAATGAGAGGTTTTCTGTCTGGTGTCAAAAACATAGTTTACAACCACTGTTGGCAAAACTGCCAGTGGTTCTGTCTTACCTATGTGAACTGATGAAAACTGGCTTGTCATATTCTTCCATCAAAGCACATTTATTTGCCATCTGAGCATGTTTACCTTTGACTCCTCCCTTGGCGTCCAGGTTGGAAGTCAAGCTATTTCTGAAAGAAGTTCTACATATCAGACCACCAAGGAAGCCAGTCCCCTCCTCCTTGGGATCTCAATTTTGTGTTTGAAAAGCTTACTGTAGCTCCTTCTGAGCCAGCTAAGGACTCTCCTCTACAGCACTGCACATGGAAAACTGTTATCCTTGTAGCTATTACCTCAGCTAGAGGAGTCTCTGAACTGCAAACCCTCATGGCATCATCCCCCTTCACAGTTTTCCATAGGGGACAGGGTATGCGTTCATACAAACCCTTCTTTCATGCCCAAGATAGTGAATGAGCTATCCCTAAATCAGGCCATCAGTCTCCCTACCTTCTTTCCGTCTCCACAATCCTCTAGTGAAAGGATCCGTCACTTTTTGGATGTGCACAGGCAGCTTAGATACTATTTGGCCAAGACCAAGCCCATCTGTAAGTTGGATAGGTTCTTTATTTCTTATCACCCAAAAGCCTTGGGGCATCCTGTTTCCAAGCAAACTGTTTCCTCCTAGATTTCTAAAACCATTACCTCCTGTTACACCACAAATGGGAAAGATCTCCCTTGTCCAGTTGAGGCTCACTCCACTAGGGCTGTGTCTTCTGGGGCCTTCTTTAAAGGTCTGGAATACAGCTTCCATTTTGGGGGCAGCTACATGGTCATCTGTTCACCTTCACCTAGCACTGCAAGTTGGATACCATCTCCAGGTCTAGAGCAGGATTTTCTAAGGTTGTTCTGCATGGATTTGTGGAAAATATCTCTGCTCCTCCTCCCAACCCTTCTGTTGCATGAACTTTGGCATTCTCCCTTATGTTATGGATACTGCAGCATATGAATAGAAGGACATAGAATAGTTGTCAAATCTTACCATAACCATAGATGTCCTGTTCTGTGTGCTGCAGTGTGGTTTCCCTCTCTGCCCCCCCCCCCCCTGATACTTGCCTGACTTCTGGATACTCTGTCCCTTTATACTGGTGCTTAGTGGCATTCAGTTCTGGGGTGGGTGTGTGCTGATGTCCGCTTTATACCAAACGTCTGTTTATGGCTGACGTACACTGAGAGATGCGGGCCATCACACGTACCTTCACAGTAGAATTTTAACTTTGGTAAAACAGTCGGACATATGAGTCAACCGGAGGTGGACACTCTTGCTGTAGATACTGCAGCACATAGAAGAGGAGGACATCTATTGTTATCGTAAGATTTTACACAACTATTCTTTGAGTGCATTAATGTGGCCAAAAAGTAGCTACCCTGCTCTGCATTATAGCCATTAAAAGTTTATGGTCATGGTTCAAAACTGAAATCAGAGCAGTAAGAAGCTAGGTTAGGGTGGGGTCTTTTTCCTGGGTTTTAAAAATCATTGAAATGGTTTCTTTACAGGTATTTGGGGGGGGGGGGTTGGCATGCAAAGCACTACGTTGGCTAATAGTATAAACTGGGAAAAACATATTTCCCTGCCCCAGCCATATGCCTTCAAAGGAAGATGTCCAGTCATGGGGTTTTCCCCTTCCTTTGGGCATTTAAAAACCTTGTAGACCTCCACCATTATTTCTCACATAAGGATAAATTGCTTTGCTGTGAAGATGGTCAAAGTAGAATTCAGAGTGAGGCAAAAATCCTGTCTGTAAAACCTGAGTCCTTTGCTTATGTGGAGTAAAGATGTGGGTAATAGACTACAAGTGTATACTGAAGTCTGGAATCCTTGAGCCCCATACTTGGGGAGACTCGTGCAGTGCCGATACCTTTGAAGTGGGACTTGCCCTACTTTGACATTAGTATGTGCCTCCTGGATAGTAAAAATTGTGATTAACATTGTTGCAGTAGCCTATGGGCCCTACCCAAAGCTTAAGGGTGCCCTCCACACACTGTCAGGAGCTTGTGAGGAGCTAGAGTGCCGTAAACCTCTTGAGCTTTTGTGCTCCCCTTTGGCAGACTTCATAGTACTGCCAGTTGGCTAGCAGTGCTTCAAGGCTGGACAGTTAAATCCCCCTGTTTTAGATTCTTCCACATTTGATTTTCAGAGGAAAATGTGTTTTTCTGTAAGTATTTTTTAAGGAAACCTAGAGTTTGTGGGCTTGTCACTTCATATCGGGACATATTTAGTGTGCATGCTTCTGTGAAAAAAAGTAAACTCTTTTTTTTTTTTTTTTTTTTTTTTAACTCCTATTCCTACAGGAGTTTGTAGGTTTTTATGTGTTGGGGTGGGATATTATGCTTGGGGGTGTTTGTGATTTTCTCACCCTAGAACAACTTTCTGGCTGTTTACAAGTTTACCAACTGTTTTTGACTCTACTATCCATCCTCAGTGCTTCAGTCTTGGCTGAACCTGTGAAGCACTTAGTGTCTGCAGTTCTTCCCTCCCCCACATACAAAAAAATAAATTATGGAATCTTTGAGTATCAGACTGGCTGTGGTTGTGCCCTGCATGCTGACGGGTGATACTGCTATGGCTGGTTATGGTTCTTTGTATTACTAAAGTTTTTCCTCTTCATCTGTGGTGTAGCACCTGCAGCCACTAAAGACTATGGGAAAGACATGGCCTCTGTGGCTGTAAGGATGCCCTCCACAAGCAAGAGAGAACCACTCTTGCCCATGGGGGGGGGGGGGGGCAGGCTAGTGAAATACCACATAGCTGGGAAAGGGAGCGTGAGCTGCGAAGAGTGCCTGTCTTGGTGCAGTCCTTTTCCAGAGTCTCCTAGGAGATGAAAAGTTTAAAAAAATGACTTCTCCTGTTTCGATTTTATGAACAGGAAAGATTTACAGGAGAGTTAATTTCTGCTTTTTTGTTGCCTTTTCCTCTTTAGACAAGAAAACTGTTTTACTCACTTTGACAATGAGCAAGAATTGGAGGGTGAATGTTGTGCTTCTGCTTTTTTCTACTCTGTTTGAAGATTCTGTTTCTGAGGAAGGTGTTTGCTTCAAAGTTCCTTAAAAAATGCCTTTTGTTTTGCTGAAACTTTAGCTAGAATGAAATTTTTTTTTTTCTCCAGTAGTGTCAGAATTCCTCCTTTGTCTGCTTTAAAGAATGCTTTACCACTGCTTTGCTTATTATCCCACAGTCAGTCTCCTGCCCATAGGACGTCTGTTAGGTTTATACAGTGTACCACAGACTTTCATAAATGCTTAGTTTCTAATCTTAAAACAGTATCTTAAGTCATTTTATTATCAAGCTGCTTCTGCTAGACGAATTGCCAATACTAATACCATTCTCTCTGATTAAAGTTGGAAAAGTTTTTGACAGATTTGAGTGTTTTTTTCTGTTACTGCTTCAGTATTCAGACTGTTAAACTGGCTTATATTTGTCTTTGAACATGGACAAGTTTACTGTTAACATTCTCTCTCGAGGCAAAAAAGATCTCTGAATGTAGTCTCTTTCAGTTTGCTTTTCATGTTAAACATGCTTTAATTTGTTATTTACACTGTCACTTGGTTAGTCATGAGAAGATTTGCTTGGTTACAATTTCAAAATCATCTTGAATATGTTAAAACTGAAATTTTAGGTTCTCCCCTGGATGAAGCATTTTTGCAGCTAAGATGCTAAAGTGATCTGAGAGGGGGAAGTCAATTTCAAGTGACCCAAATTTTCCAGCATTTCTTTTTAGTCAAATAAAATGTTTCCTTCCACTTCTATTCCCTTTTTCAAAAAGCAATATAAGCAGCAGAATTAAAAAAAAAAAAAAAAAGTGGCAAGGAGGCTACAAAAAAGGGAAAGCCTCTCGAAAATAAGGACAGCCCATTAAGTCAGAATGACTTTTACCTCTTAAGACTTTTTCCCTCCCACCTTCCCTGACAACCTAAGTCTTCATTTTCCCATGTGGTACCATATTGTTGCTGTTGGGTTCTGACAGTCATTCAGCAGGGGTACACTTGGCAATTGAACTCCCCTCCTCCATTCTAGGGTAGCCTTTCGTAATCCGTAAACCCAATATACCGGTTTCCTACTCTTCTGGAACTAGTGTTATCTCAGCTTATAGAACCAGTGCCTGCAGACCAGATAGATAAAGGATTTTATTTGAGGATTTTTTTTTTTTTTTGGTACTAAAGTGAAAAGGTGAAGCCCAGTACTACACATGTTCTATCTCAATTATTTTGTAAAGGTTCCAGAGTTCAAAATGTTCTCCTTTCAGAGCATGTTGCATCTGGTCCCTGTACTAGCTGTCATGGCAAAGCTAGATTTAAAAGTTGACTACCCTGACATACCCATTGGCAAACATTTCAGACTTTCTGCCTGTGGCTTACAGTATAATTTCTCTGTCTTTACCATTGGAACATTAAATCGTCCAAAGGGTTTTACAAAATGTTAGGCTGCAGTATTTGCGCATTAAAGACTGCAGTGTATTCGCATTTTTCCTTATTTGGATGATTGTTGTGTATTTGCATATATTTTCCATTTGTCAAGAGTCCTTAAAAAGGGTTCAAAATTTTCTTATTCTGGGTTTCAAGTGAACTTTTCTCTCATTCCATCTCACAGAATTGTTTTCCTAGGATAAGATGGCTGTTGCATTCTCTTCTGGGAAGAGCTCTTTTCTCCAGCCGAAGTAAGAGATGATTCAGATTTTCCTGCTCTCCCACCTCCCCCCCCCTCCCCGTCAAAAGCAGATATCTATCAAGGAATTTCTCAGGATTCTGAGGTATATGGAGTCTTATTATGATTCCCCTGGCCAGACCTCACTTGAGAAATTCGGTGATACCTTAGGTCAGTATAGACTCCGTATCCTTTATATTTAAGGCTCCTGTTTTGGAGTTTGTAAGGAGAGGAGAGGTTCTGCTGTGGGTAGATCAGTTATGTTGTAATCCATATCCCCTTTGTGTCTCCAGTCCATCACAACAGATTCTTGAAACCTGACATGGGAAATGGTTTCAGATGTGGTAAAAGCAAGGTACATGGAACAGATAAGATGACAAAAGTGCATTAGTGTCAGATGTTGGCAGTGGTAAGTGCTTTGAAAGCCCTATGTCATCTCTGGTTTCCAGGACCTCTGCATATTTTTGCAGACACCAAAGTGATGTGGAGTATAAACTTGGAGAAATTATCTTGCTTCCTTTGCAGACGTATGAGAGCTTGGGAGATAGCAACTCAGCTTAGTTTGACACTTCAGGCTTCTTACATTCCATCAGAATAAAGTATTGTGGCAGATGGGGTAGGCAAGATCAGGGTAGATGCTCATGAATGAAATTTTCACCCTTGGGTCTCCTGAGAATTGATCCAGCTGTGGGGAATACCTTAAATAGATCTGTTTACTTCCTCTCACAACAGATAACTAAAAAAAATGTGCTCCGGGATTGCTTGCAAACAGGCGTAGAAGACAGATGCATTCCCTTTCCTATGGATGGGAATATTCCTCTGTGCTTTCCACTGATAGTCCAGGGTGGTTCTAAAGCTCCAGGACGACTCTCCAAAGGTTTTGTGGTAGTTGACCCCCCCCTTTAGTGTTTCTTTCCCAGACATGTATGTATGTTGGTGTGTGTGAGAAGGTAGGTGAGACCAGAGATTTTCTTTTCTGGTCAGACTGCAGATTCATAGAGTTTTACATAAGCAGGGCATTGCAGATGTTTGTGCCCCTTCTGCATAGAGGAAGTGTAGGTCTGGATTTACACTTAGGGGCATTAACCCTGCTGCAGATCACATACTAGGAAAAGTGAATGTGCTCAATTTCTTAATAGAATTGAGGATTTGGAATCTTGCCCATTCGAGATCTTAGGAGTGGGATACTCCAGAGATCCACTTGATGTTCATCGTGCATACAGCTGCAGTCATAACAGATGGGTTCTCCTGCCGTCAGGCGGGTCCTCGGTCGGCCGAATTCCAAAGTCTAGGTCCGGCGTCTGTTGTAGTCGCTTCTTCCCTGACGTCAGTGCGACAGGGGTATAAAGGAACCAGCCGACGCCATTTTCTTCATTCTTTCTTGCCGCGCGGTGCCCGAAGCAGAAGCAGTTCGCAAGTGCCGGTCGGCCAGCTCCTGAGATTACGAAAATTTGGAAACCGAAGTCTTCTTAAAAGCTAAGTACCCCGTTGGGGAATCTTTTCTTGCCTCAGACCGATGTCAGACAAAGTTAATAATTGTATTTCTTGTGGGGAAGCAAATACCGCATAAGGATTTCCATTCCCTCTGTATACCTTGTTTAGGCCCAGACCACAACGTCTCGGTTTGTCGCTTTTGTGCTACATTCAACAAAAGCACTATTAAGCGTCGGGCGGAGTTCGCCCAGCATTATTTTGGGAAAGCATTTAACTATACTATGTCGTCGGATACTCCGACTCTGGTTTTGTCTAAAAAACGCAAAGACAAGGACCGACCCACGAGGTCCGCGGCCTCTGCCGACTACAGATACCGAAGCCACTCTTGGCGTTAAACACAGAATGTGGACAGGTCCACCTCCACTCAAGGTGTCTTCAGACCTTCCTCTTCTTTCTCCATCAAGGCTTTCACAAAGTCTAAAGCAACCATGCACTCTAAGAGACCAGCTACACAGGGCCCATCTCCAGGCCCCATGCCTAAGAAACAGATGCTTAAAATGGCTGAGGATTTAATTACTCTAATCAGAGGTTCTCAGCCCCCACCGGACAAAAGGCCCAGAGTGGAGGAAGATTCCCCCTCCTCTGATCAGGGCTCCATTATTTCAGAGCACTCTGATGATCAGGAACAGTCTTACTCCCCTTTTGAAGACTCTGATGCGGAGGAGTCCATCCTTTCTGTATCCCCCCCCCCTGAGGATTACTCATTTGGGGAAACCTTGCATACCTTAAGGGAACACTTCCACTGGGAAGGCCAGGATTATTCAGATTCCAAGAAAAGGCTCATGGAATTTCTCTTGTTACCCCAGCACAGGCCTCTGGCTATACCTCCTGTCTTGGACATCCTAGATGATGTTTACTCGGAGGCCTGCCTTAACCCGGACTCTCTACCTCCAGCTCCAGTTAAGCCTGACTGGTACTACAGGGTCCCTGACTCACACCAATTTCTATACAAAAGCCATGCTGCTGACCCAGAAACCATCTCACAGGGCCCCAAGGGAGTTAAGGCCTCCATTGCCAAAAATCCATTGCCTTCCGAGAGAGATTCCAGATCCTTAGAAAGGTGGGGAAAAAAGGTATATACCTCTGCTACCTTATCCATGAGGGCCTTAAACTGTCAGTTTCATATGCTAAAATACCAACAGTTTTTGTTATCACAATTGAAAAGTAAAATGTCACAACCTGAACAACCAGACTTGAAGGAGTTGCAGGATTTGATGCATAGTGCAGAACAAGTGGGTAAGCATACCTTACAATGTGGTTTTGATGCTCTAAAGGCCTCATGTAGAGCTGCTGTTACAGGATCAGTCATACGTAGGCATGCCTGGCTCAAGGAACAAGCCTTGCCTGATCATGTCAAAGCTAAATTACTAGACGCCCCTCTTCAAAAGGATGTACTATTTGGTGCTAATGCTGAGGAAGTATTACGGAAAATGGAGGAAAAGGCTAAATCAATGCAAACTGTGAAATAATTTCTACAGGTTCAATCCCCACATTTTAGTAGAAATTGGCCTTCCAAAAACTGGTCCTTTCCTGCCACAGACAGACCCCAAAGAGGCAGATACAGGCGCCCGAGGGGCAGAGGACAATCCCAAGGATCGTATAGAGGCAGACAATGGCAAGCTCCTACACAAAGAGGTGGTGAGGACAACTCGCAATCTTTCAGAAAGCAAACCCAATGACTTTCCCCTTTGCATGCAAACCAGGTCTCAAATGGCAGCCCCCTTAGTAGGAAAGCTGGCATTATTCTCAAAAAATTGGCATGTTGTCACAAAGGACAAATGGATCCTGGACATTATAAACAGAGGCTACAAATTCCATTTTCACACCCTTCCAAAAATGAGAGGCATGCCAAACCTGCCACACAATCAAAGGGCAGAGGCACAAAGGCAAATTTCAGATCTCATAAACATGAAAGCTATTCAAGAGGTACCTACATCGAACAAGGTCAAGGTTTTTATTCCAGGCTATTTCTGGTGCCAAGGAAGGGAAAAGATTGGAGACCTATTTTGGATCTATCCATCCTAAACACATTTCTACTCGTGCCAAAATTCAAGATGCTCACTCTACAGCAACTTCTTCCCATGCTGGGCAAGGAGTCTTGGCTGGTAACATTGGACCTCAAGGAGGCATACCTGCATGTCCCAATCAGACAAAATTGCAGAAGGTACCTCAGATTTCTTGCAGGTTCAACCCATTATCAATTCTCTGCATTGCCCTTTGGCTTATCTACTGCACCCAGAGTATTCACGAAATGCCTGGCATCAGTAATTGCCTACTGCAGACTTCAAGGGAATCAAATATACCCCTATTTGGATGACTGCCTGATCCAAGCGGACAGCAAGCACATTCTTCTGAAACATCTGGCTTACGTAGTAATGTTATTGATCTCTCTGGGATACACAGTCAACAAAAAGAAATCAAGGCTAATACCCTCTCGGAAGATAATTTTCCTGGGTGCCAATTTGGACACAAACACCCAGATGGCCTACTCACGCCAGAGAAGCAGGGCCAACTAATTCAATACTTCAGAACACTAGAAAATTGCACCAGGCTGACTGCAAGGAAAATCCTGCAGGCTCTGGGATTCATGGCATCTTGCATCTTACTAATCCCATGTGCAAAGCTGCATATGAGGAAACTACAATGGTACCTGAAAAACATATGGTCTCAACACAGCCACAGTTTGGAAACAATACTACCACTAATTCCATGTCTGCAAAAGGAATTTCTGTGGTGGGCTCAAGCATGTCAAACAAACACAGGTCTTCCATTCAGCAAGCCTCAAGCAAATCAAGTCATCACAACAGACGCCTCTGACTACGCCTGGGGGGCGCACATGACAGACCGGTGCATTCAGGGCAAATTGTCCCAAAAAGAAAAGCACCTTCACATCAATCAAAAAGAAATGCTAGCAGTAATAAATGCTATTATAGCTTTCAAGGACCTTCTACAACCAGGTCAACTATTGATAAGAACGGACAACACCACAGTTATGTGGTACATAAACAGGGAGGAACACATTCTTACCCCCTATGCAGACTGGCCATGTCACTGTGGAACATGGCCGTGGACTTACAAATGGAACTACAAGCACAGTACTTGCCAGGCAAGGAAAACACGCTGGCAGACAACCTAAGCAGGAATATGACAGATCCACACGAATGGAAATTGCATCCAAAAGTTTTTACAGAAATAATCCAAGAATGGGGAAGGCCAGACATAGATCTTTTTGCCTCCCACAAGAATCATCAATTGACAAAATTCTGCTCAAGGATCTTCCATCCAAAGGCCTGGAGAGTGGACGCTCTTTCCTTCAGTTGGACATCAATGACAGTTTATGCCTTCCCTCCTCTTCCTCTGCTGCCCAATGTTCTATTAAAGACCAAAGCAGACAGACCAAAGATGATCCTCATTGCTCCGGACTGGCCAAGGCAACACTGGTACCCACTCCTGAGGAGCCTGACGCATTCCCCACCATGGACCCTGCCTCTAATGCCTCTTCTTCTGACTCAGCACAGTTTCAAAACTCTTCACAGCCAGCTAAAAACACTCAATCTAGCCACATGGAAGATTCCTTAGCATCACAACAGGCCCTACTCTCCAAGGAGGTGCAGGATGTCATTTTGGAGGCCAGAAGGCCATCAACTAGAAAAGCTTACTCCGCAAAATGGAAACGTTTTGTGTCTGGAATGAGAAAAAGGGCCAGGATCCTGGAAAACTGAATTTACCTCAAATACTACAATATTTGGCTGAACTGCTAAGCAGTGGACTTTCTTTCTCCTCCATCAAAATCCATGCCTCAGCCATTTCTGCAGAATACAACACTGATCCACCTTTATTCTCTCACCCTCTCAAGACAGTTCCTCAGAGGGGCTAAGAATTTAAGGCCTCCAAGGAAACAACCAATACCTGCTTGGGATCTTAATTTCATTCTGGAAAAACTGACCTTGCCTCCCTTTGAGCCAGCTGCCTCATCAGATTTGCAATATTTGTCCCGGAAAACAGCTTTCCTTCTGGCTATCACCTCAGCTCATAGAGTTTCAGAACTACAGGCTCTCATGGCTGTCAAGCCTTTTATCATCTTCCATCAGGACAGAGTTTCCTTACGAACCAACCCGTCCTTTATGCCTAAAGTGGTATCCAGGGTAGCTTTAAATCAGGCCATACATTTACCTACTTTTTATCCTAATCCTCAAAACAAAGGGGAGAGATTACTACATTCCTTGGACATCCACAGACAACTGCGTTATTATTTGGACAGAACAAGGCCTTTCAGAAAATCAGAACAGCTCTTTGTGGCCTATGCGGTAGGAGCTCAAGGGAAGCCAATTTCCAAACAGACAATCTCAAAATGGATAGTCCACTGCATACGCTTTTGCTATTCCTTTCATGGCAAAACTGTTCCTACAGGCATTAGAACTCATTCCACCAGGGCCACTGCCACCTCTGCAGCCTACCTCAGAGGAGTTCCTACCAAGAATATTTTGGAAGCAGCCACTTGGAGTTCTGTGCATACCTTCTCCAAGCACTACAACCTACCATTATACTCCAAATCTAGAGCAGGCTTTGCCACTACAGTCTTGCAGGGCATTTTGGCTCCTCCTAGTTCCACCTAGTGCCTACCACCCCTTTCTTAGCTTTGGGATTCTACCCATCTGTTATGACTGCAGCTGTATGCACGATGAACATAGTACAGTTTTGTACCTACCATAAATGTAGATGTTAGAGTGCTAATACAGCTGCAGTCCAGGTTTCCCTCCCTCCTTCCCCTCTTGGGACAGGCCTATAGGCTAACACATCCTCTTACAACCTGATTGGGGTTTTCATTTATGATGTATTTGCTTGCAACTACTGTATTTGGATTATATTGCATTGCACACAAATTTATGTATTGCCTTCCTTCTGGGGGCACCTGACATCTGGGGCAAGAAAAACTGAAGAAAATGGCGTCGGCTGGTTCCTTTATACCCCTGTCGCACTGACGTCAGGGAAGAAGCGACGACAACCGACGCCGGACCTAGACTTTGGAATTCGGCCGACGGCAGGAGAACCCATCTGTTATGACTGCAGCTGTATTAGCACTCTAACATCTACATTTATGGTAGGTACAAAACGGTACTTTCTTCACTCAGGAAATACAGTCCTCTTGTCTGTGCACAGTGAGTCCTAGCTATAAGGTGGTTACTAATTTGCCCTGCTACAGTATTTTTTTTTCAAAAGTCTGCCAGGTTAAGTAGGCAGGATCTGCCTTTGAATCCAGACTGACTTAAGATGAGAGTCTGTAGGTCATGTGTCCGAACTTAATTCCTAATTGATACTTAAGACTTAGCGACAAAGTTGGTCAGGCTTATTGGGTCTATAAGTACTGGGTTCTGTTTACAGCCCACCTTTGTGCAAGGGAATGACTTGCTGTTCTCAATTCATCCAGCCCAAAACCTGCTTCAAGGCTGGTATTGAATAGCCTTTGTAGAGGGGGATTTGACAAGTCCATGTTTCAGGCTGACCAGTAGCCAGCTAGGTATGTTGTCTAGTCTCTTAGAAGTAGTGTTATTGGCCATGCATAGCTCCTTGAGGACTTGATGTTCTTCGTGTTTCACTGTTGCAGTCATCACATTTGGATTATCTGCCTGCAGGTAGCCCTCAGCCGGCCTGAATACCGGAGTCTTCGGATTTCTGCGTCGGATGCTGTCTTTTCTTCCATGACAGAAAAAACCTATACCAACTGGACAACCACAGATGAAGACACGGCTTTAATAAAAATGATGATAAAAATAGCAGCAAACAAATTCCATGTAAAAATCGGATAAAAAAGGACAAGCACTTTCGCATACAGCTTCTTCAGATCCTATAAGAAACTAAAAAAAATGAACATTTTTAAACTAACACTTGACCTATCAAAAACGAGAGAAAATTGCACCAAAAACAATGACATAATTTCCTCATACAATCAGTACAACTTCCTATGAGCCTTAAGCCTCCGCCCACTCAAAATGGGTTTGATTTTAACCTGACTATTCAATCCTGGATGTTTATAAGCTTGCATCCTAAGAATCCATTTTAGCTCCATCTGCTCCAAATAGTTGTTAGTCACTACCTCTCACATTTTTAAAAACATGTAACACCCTAAAAGAAAAATCATGTCCAGGGCATTCAGATTGATGTTTGGCAAGGGCATTGTTTATATCACCCTTCCTCATACCTGACAAATGTTTGTATGCCCTGTCCCTCAATCGGATGGTTTCACCCACATAGAAGCAGGGGCATACATCACATGTTGCTAAGTATACTATAAAACTGGTAGTGCAGTCTGCATAGAATCTGAGAATAAATTCAAATGCTAAAGTGGAGTGTTTATATAATTGTTTAGTCAAAACCCTACACACACTACAAGACCTACAAGGATAGGTCCCAGTGTGTTGACTTGACTGTCCAGGACATTTAATATCATTGCACAACCCAGAGACTCCCCAGACTCTGGAACAGATTGCCCATACATGTCAAGCAGAGTGCCACTTTGGCCCTCTTCAAAAGGAACCTTGACGATTGGATGGGAGAAAGGAAATTCACCCCGGGGATCACGTCAGTCGCCCTGCTAGACAGGGGTCCAGGGAAGTAAATAGTATGGGAAGAAATAGCCTGGGAATTGTTATGGCTAGACTTGTATAGGCCCTAGGGCTGATAGTCTAGCACCAACCTATGAACCACAACCATTTAAGATTGTTGTTACTTCGATAGATGAAATATGGTGCGGCCCCTACTAAGCCAGTCGTTGCAGTGCCCAATGTTAAGATAGTCCAGTGTTTCTGTATGATACTTTTTATAACATTGTTATTGCTGGTAAAATTAGTTATAAGTGAAGTATGTTGTTTTGTCTTCCTTCTATTGGTCATGTTATAATCCCTAACTCAAAATCGGAGCATTGACTATCAAGGCCCGATCTTGAGTGGCACTAGGTGTGGTAACATTCTGTTCCACAAAGGAAGGTTGAAAATCACCCAGCCTATCAACGTCAAGGCTATCACATATTTCCCTATCAATAAACATTGCCTCCAGAGTGTCAAATTCCCGTTGCATGTCACCCTCATTGTTACAAATCCTGGAAACTCTAGTGAATTGGTTCTTCACTACACTTGATAACACATGTCCAGGATGCATACTATCTCTAGATAGAAGGCTGTTACGCCAACATGACTTTCTAAACAGTGTGGTGTTAATGCCCCCTATTGTATCTTTAGTTGCTGATATGTCTAGGAAGTCTACATGTAAAAAAGAATGGGTGACAGTAAACCGAAGAAACTCTGTGGTAGACTCTAAATATTCAATATATAGAAGAAGGGACTCAACGTCACCTTCCCAAACAATGAAGACGTCATCAGCAAACTGTCTATAGTGTCTCACACCTCTGTATAATGGACTCAGTCAGGTTATTATCCTCCCAAAAATGCATCACCAGATTTGCATAAGAATTGGCGCAGAGGGTGCCCATGGCTACCCCCCATCTCTGTAAATATAACTGTTTCTCAAACAGGAACACATTGTTATTCAAAATGAAGCCAAGCAAGGTACAGACTAAACAAACATCTAGATTCAATGAGAATGTATCACTACTCAAGATCTGCCTTATCGCTTCTATCCCATACTCCTTGGGTATGGTAGTGAAAAGATTTTTAACATCCAGGGTAACCAGTAGCAGATCAGTAATATAATTCAACCGCACAAATCCATCAAGATCCTGCAAAAAATGCAGCCAACACCATTACATCTGTCTTTCTTGCCGTGCGGTGCTCAAAGCAGAAGCCGTTCGCAAGTGCCAGTTGGCACTCTCCTGAAATTTTAGTTTTCAGGTTTCAGACCTGAAGTCTTCAAAAAAGATAAGTACCCCGTTAGGGATTCTTTTTCTTGCTCCACCCAATGTCAGTAAAAGTTAACAATTGTCTTGCCTGTGGAAAGCAAATACCTCATAGAGATTTTCATTCTTACTGCATCCCCTGTTTAGGCCCAGACCATGATGTCCCTCGCTGTCGGTTTTGTGCCTTGTTTAACCCCCGAACTATTCGTCGTCAGGCTATTTTTGCAGCCAGTTACTTTCGTACTCTATCTCAGTACTCCGAAATGGCTTCAAGCCATCCAACTACCGATCTTCCGAAAAAACGTAAGGATAAAGACAGAGACCGCTTGGGTCCAAAACTGCTGATGACGCTTCCGTTAAGCTAGTCTCTAGTCCACCAGTACTCAGTGTGGTGCTTTTGCAGCCCCTGATAGCCACTACTTTAGATTTGCAGGCCTCTACTGAGACCCATTCGGAGTCCAGTATGCCGCAAGATGCTTCTTCGACTATGGAACCTGCGGATGTCTCTACCTTGGATGGGTCCGGAGCCGCTGTGCAGGTACCGGCTTCTGAGGGTGTATTCAGGCCTACAGACATTCATATTAAACAGACGCCATTTCCATCCAGAAGTTCCGAATCCCTCAGGCCAAAAACTCGCACTACGCCTAGAAAACCGACGACCAAACCGCAGGCTCAAGCCCATATGCCTCAAAAACAAATGCTTAGAATGGCTGAAGACCTTATTACCTTAATTAGGGGAATAAATAAGCAACCAAAACTGTTCTTGGTAACAGCACGAAAGAGCACAGGCACTGGATGTATGAATTAAAAATCCACTTTATTCAATAAAATAAAATACGATGGTTTAGCGCTTTCATCTACACACTAATAGACTTCCTCAGAACAATTCCACAATTATTTGCATTGGTTTAAATAAGTCCAAACATCCAATCAGTTTCCTTGATGGATTAACAAGCAATTAAGAATATAATTAAAAAGTTCATGGTCATGTAAAGTGCCCTGTGCTTTATACTGACAAATAAATGCAATTTCTAATCTTACTGAGTGTATAAACTAATGACAATATGTGAAATATATATACTTACTAAAATATGATAATATTACAATTGGAGAGGGGATCAAGGGAGAAACCAACAGAGAAACAAAAGGGGAACAGATTGGAGAAAAGACTTAACATACTAAAACACAATGATGTTCATTTTAGTTTAGGTGAATACAATATTTTTAATTACACACACCTGGACATTAAAGAGGAGAATTTTCAGTTATTTACCAAGGCAATGAAATTTGTACCCAATAAGTCTATCAATATAGTAGAACACATTATAGACTTCAAGAAATATATACGTAAAATTAACCTTCGTGTACTGTTAGAAGGCAAGCAGCGTAAATTGACGAGTGAGTTTAGAAAGAGAAGTACTTACACCCCACCTTTGAACAATACCTTAGCCACATTCGAAAAGTTGGTAATAGATGAAATGTATGCATATGCAAACAAATGTAAAAATAATAGGATGAAATATAACTCAAGTCACACTGAACACAACTTAATTAATGAACTAAAAATGAATGGCAATGTGCGTATTATGAAACCTGACAAGGGAGGGGGTGTGGTATTGTATGATGGTATGGGATACATCAACAAAATCAATTGTATCTTATTGAATTCTGGAAACTATAATATCTCGTCTTAATGAAGTGAACATAGGTTACCTTAAAATTGACCTGTATTTAGAGGAATTGTTGTTAGACGAAAGGATTGATGCTGACTTGTACAATTACTTAAAGGTTGAGTTTCCTATCATTAGTACTATTGTAGGGATACCCAAAGTACACAAAAATGTGGATGATCCCCCCTTCCGTCCCATTATATCTGGTAATAGATCGAAAACCTTCCCTTTTGGATCTGTAATAGACAAATGGTTAAAACCATCTTATAAGAATGTAAGGCATTTACTGATTGACATGGGACTTCTTAAGAAGACTCACACCCGACCTGTTCACCACCAGTATTCATTTTGTCACTATTGATGTAGTAGATCTTTTTTCCATTATCCCTTTGGGTGAAGGTATGAGGAGATTCAGCAATAGCATTGACAAATACAGTACCTTGGGATGGGACAGGAAGTTGTTAGTGATGGAATTTATAAACGCACAATTACGTATTTTTCGAAGGAGAATACTATAGATAGAGCAAAGGAGTAGCTATGGGAGCGGCTTGCGCTCCCATATTTGCAAATTTATTTTTATTAGACTGGGAAAATGAACACATTTTGGAAACAGAATGGAACAATTGCATCAATTTATACACAAGATTTTTGGATGATGTATTTATGATATGGAATGGTGGAGAGACTAAACTTTGTGACTTCATGAAATATTTGAATACTAGAAGTGACTTCTTGAAGTTCACCTTTTGTATTAATTCTAAATCTATACCATACCTTGATACTAGTATTAGTATGGGAAATGAAGGGTTCAAATCCAAAATATATAGAAAGAATACCTTCAGTAATTCATATTTGCAATACACTAGCTGCCATCCTTATTCTCAAAAAAGAAGTATAATAAAAGGACAATTTATAAGAGCAGCTAGGATGACATCTGATTATGTGGATCTGATTACTGAATTAGATTTCATTGGAAACATGTTTAGAACTAGGGGATATCCAGTTAGTATGATTAATGAACTAAAGGACTATGTGGTCAACAACAGAGATACCCGATACAAACCTATCTTGGGGTCAGTTATCCAAGATGATTTAAAGACAGCAGAGAACAATAGTAAGACTACAGTTACTAACTATTCTGGGGCATGTATCCTACAGTATGCAGCATATATACAAGACATAAACAAAATAGTGGAAAGAAATTGGAACGTTTTGAGAATAGATAATAGTATATACAACATTGTTGGAACAAGACCTTCTTTTGTATATAGGAATGGGTTCAATTTGAAAAATGAATTTGAATATAAGATCAAGAAAGCTAACAGGATGGATATGCGGATGGGTACACACAAATGGGGGACATGTAATCAGTGTAATTTTATCACAAATGTTAAGAAGTTGGTGTTGGAAGACATTAATAGTACTGAAATAGTCTTCCAAAAGGGCAATTGTAGAACATCACACATAGTATACCTAGCTAAGTGCACGAAATGCGCCTGCTTTTACGTAGGCAAAACTGACAGATGCCTTAGAAATAGGATATACGACCATTATTATTGTATAAAAAGAAGAGATGACAAGAATGCATTATGGAAACATTTGAAAGGAAATGATAGTTGTGATAAGTTTCTTTTTGGCATACTGGAGATTATACATCCCAATCCGAGGGGAGGTTGTATTAAGAAAAAATTAGGTGAAAGAGAAGTAAAGTGGCAGATAAAATTGAATGCCTCCATATATCCCGGTTTAAATGAAAATATCTCTGTTAAACCTATTCTGGACCACCATATATATTAAACTGGATTTAAAGGCACTTTTTAGCACTTTATGGAATTTTATTTTTATAATATTATGACTTGTTATGCCAACATATAAATTTTACTTAAATTATTAGTTATTGAAATTTTATGGATCATATTTTAATAAGTATATATATTTCACATATTGTCATTAGTTTATACACTCAGTAAGATTAGAAATTGCATTTATTCGTCAGTATAAAGCACAGGGCACTTTAAATGACCATAAACTTTTTAATTATATTCTTAATTGCTTGTTAATCCATCAAGGAAACGGATTGGATGTTTGGACTTATTTAAACCAATGCAAATAATTGTGGAATTGTTCTGAGGAAGTCTATTAGTGTGTAGATGAAAGCGCTAAACCATCGTATTTTATTTTATTGCATAAAGTGGATTTTTAATTCATACATCCAGTGCCTGTGCTCTTTCGTGCTGTTACGAAGAACAGTTTTGGTTGCTTATTTATTCATTTACATCATGTTCTGGGTATTCATCTATTTCTTAATTAGGGGAAGCCAGCCTTCCCCCTCTAAGAGACCTAGAACTGAATTTTTTTCTGATTTTTCTGATCAGGAATCTGATATTTCTGTTCCTTCTGATTACCAGGATTTGCCTTCATCTATTTGAGGATTCTGATACAGAGGATTCCATTCCTTCTGCTTCCCCTCCAGAAGATCTTTCTTTCGGTGAAACCTTGCATACTCTTAGGGAGCATTTCCACTTTGAAAGCCAGGATTACTCTGAGTCCAAAAAGAGGCTTGGGGAATTCTTACTCCCGCCTCAATACAGGCATTTAGCTATCCCTCCTGTTCTGGACATTGTAGATGATGCCTTCTTGGAATCTAGCCTTACCCCAGACACTTTACCTCTAGCTCCCAGAAAACCTGACAGGTACTGCAGAGTACCTTACTCTCAAGTTCCTCTTCAGGAATCCTTCTGCGGATCCAGAGACCATTTCCCAAGGACCAAACGGCATTAAGGCTACTGCTGCCAAAAATCCTACCCCTTCTGATAGAGATTCTAGAGCCTTAGACAGATGGGGTAAGAAGGTATACACTTCTGCTACTTTGGTCAAAAGGGCTTTAAATTGCCATTTTCAAGTATCAGCAGCATATTATGGGACTACTTAAACAGAAAATGATGATTACTGACGGTGCTGAACACAAAGTATTGCAAGATTTAATGCATTCTGCTGAACAAGTTGGTAAACATACTTTGCAATGTGGTTTTGACGCTTTAGAAGCATCTTGCAGGGATGCTGTCACTGGGTCTGTACTTAGAAGGCATGCTTGGCTTAAGGAACAAAACTTGCCAGATCATGTTAAAGCTAAATTACTGGATGCCCCCTTAAACCAAGACCGCCTTTTTGGCAACAAAGCAGAAGTCCTCAAAAGGATGGAGGAAAAAGCTAAATCTATGCAAACTGTTAAAGATTTCCTACAAGTACAGCCTCCCAGATTCAGTAAGAATTGACCTTCAAAGAACTGGTCCTTTCCAGTCCCTTCCAGGCCTTCTCAGTCCAAACCCAGGAACAACAGACCACCTAGGCTACAGTCTCAGGCTATGCACAGACCTAAGCAGTGGGGGGCTCCCACTTCCAAAGCAGGGAGTAGTAAGCCACCCCCTATGGAGAAACGGCACAATGACTTAACCTTAGCCCTTCCAAGCCCTGCAACTACCTGCTCCCTTAGGAGGAAAGCTCGCCCTGCATGCAAAAAACTGGGAACTCATTACCCAGGACAAATGGGTTTTAAACATACATTTCCCAAGGATACAGATTCCTTTTCCACATACTGCCAACCCCAAATGGTTGGCTAGACCTACCCCCAAATCAATGGGCGGAGGCCCAACAGCAGGTTCTCTCTTCTCAGTGTCAGGGCTATTCAACCTGTCCCAGGAGAACAAAGGGGACAAGGTTTTTGTTCAAGACTTTTTCTGGTACCCAGAAAAGACAACTCCTGGCGTCCTATCCTGGACCTCTCTATTCTCAACACCTTTCTGGTAGTTCCAAAATTCAAAATGCTAACTCTTCAACAGCTTCTTCCTATGCTAGCCAAGGATGCCTGGCTGGCAACCCTAGACTTAAAGGAAGCTTACCTGCACATCCCAATAAGGGAATCTTGCAGGAAATACCTACACTTCAGGGCAGGCTTCATGCACGATCAGTTCTCTGCACTTCCCTTTGGCTTATCTACTGCGCCCAGGGTATTCGCAGAGTGTCTAGCTCCAGCCATTGCATTTTGCAGGCAGAAAAATACAAATTTACCCATACTTAGACAATTGTCTGATTCGGGCAGAAAGCCAGTACTTGCTATTACAGCACCTGGCATTCTTAAAGAAACTTCTAACCTCACTGGGGTACACCATCAATGAAAATAAATCTCACCTAGTACCCTGCCAACAGATTGTATTCCTGGGAGCAAGCTTGAACACAACTTCCCAGATGGCATTCCTCACTCCGGAGAAACAAGTTTATTTGACAGCCTACTTCAAACTGTTGGCCACAAAATCCCAGCTATCTGCAAGGAGACTACTGCAAGCCCTGGGATTCATGGCGTCTTGCATTCTACTAATTCCATATGCAAGACTGCATATGAGGAAACGTCAGTGGTATCTAAAAAGCCTATGGTGTCAACATTCTCAAGACTTGGAAACTGATTTCTATCATTCCTTGTATGAAGACAGAGTTCCTTTGGTGGGCAGAGGCCTGCTACCACAACAAGGGACTCCTTTTCACTCTGCCACCTACTGCCCAAACCCTAACAGGTGCATCAGACTATGCATGGGGGGGCTCGCATGGCAGGGCAGTGCATTCAGGGTAAATGGAACCTGAGACAGATGCACCTGCATATCAATCAAAAAGAAATGTTAGCTGTACAGAATGCTCTGACGGCCTTCAAAGACCGTATTCTTCCAGGACAACTATTGGTAAAGACAGACAACACCACAGTTATGTGGTACATAAACAAGCAGGGGGAAACTGACTCGTACCCTCTCTGCAGACTAACCATGGCCTTGAGCTACCAAGTACACCTACAAGCTCAGTTCCTGCCAGGCAAACTAAATTCACTGGCAGATGACTTAAGCAGAAATCTCATGGATCCACACGAATGGAAACTGGAACCCAAAATGCTCAACCTCTTGAGGAACAAATGAGGGACTCCAGAGGTAGACCTGTTTGCCTCCCCTCAGAGCTACCAATTGAACAATTTCTGTACAAGAACTCCCCACAGTCAGGCTTGGAAAGTGGATGCCCTGTCCTTTACCTTGGAAAGCCGCTCAGTATATGCCTTCCCCCCCCCCTCTGCGCTCAGTATATGCCTTCCCCCCTCTGCCTCTCATCTCGAAGGTTCTACTAAAGATCAAACAGGACAAGCCAAGGACAATACTGATTGCACCAGACTGGCCACGCCAACACTGGTACCCCCTCTTGCGCAGTATGACACTGCTGCAACCATGGCACCTGCCTCAGAACCCTTCCCTGCTGTCCCAGCAGGTGGGTCAGATTCTGCACCCTCAGCTTCAAACCCTGAACCTTGCAGCCTGGCTAATTCCTTGAGTTCTCCTCTAGCATCCCTCAGTAAGCAGGTGCTGGATGTCATTCTGGAGGCAAGGAGACCTAGTACTAGAAAATCCTATGCTGAAAAGTGGAAATATTGTTCCTGGAGACAGGCTCAGGGGATGGGCACAATGGTGGCCAGCTTACCTCATATTCTACAGTACTTAAAAGAAATGCTCCACAAGGGCCTGTCCTTCTCGTCAGTTAAAATTCATGCCTCTGCCATTTCTGCACATTATAATATTGAGCCACCCCTCTTCTCTCATCACTTGCTAAAACAATTCCTTAGAGGGGTCAAAAATTTAAGACCCCCCAGGAGAGCTCCCACTCCAGCCTGGGACCTTAACTTTGTATTGGAAAAGCTCAACCTCCCCCCCCCCCCCTTTGAGCCAGCTGCAACAGCAGAGTTGAAATTCCTTTCTTGGAAAACAGCCTTCCTTCTAGCCATCACTTCAGCAAGAAAAGTGAATTACAGGCCTTCATGGCAGTGGAAACCTTCATTATCTTCCATGCGGACAGGGTTTCCCTCAGGACTAATCCTTCCTTTATGCCCAAGGTGGTGTCTAGTGTTGGCCCTAAATCAGTCCATTCATTTGCCTACTTTTTTTTCCCTAATCCACAAAACAAAGGGGAACGAATATTGCACTCTCTCTGGACGTGCACAGACAACTTCGATTTTATTTGGACAGGACTAAGCCTCTCAGGAAATCTGAACAGCTGATAGTTGGCTTTGCTGCAGGGGCAGAGGGGAAGGCCATTTCAAAGCAAACCATTTTCAAATGGATAGCCCATTGCATTCATTATTGCTACAAGCACCATGGAAAACCTACCCCACAGGTGATAAGATCACATTCCACCAGGGCTGCATCTACCTCTGTGGCTTTTCTCAGAGGAGTCCCTACCAGGGACATCCTAGAAGCTGCTACCTGGAGCTCTGTACATACCTTCACCAAGCTTTACCACATGCTTATCTTTTCTAAATCCAGAGCTGGATTTGCCACTGCAGTCTTGTAGGGCTTAATAGCTGGCTCTAATGCTCTTTAACTTCCTCATCCCTTCCTTAGCTTTGGGAATCAACCCAAATGTGATGACTGCAACAGTGAAACACTAAGAACATAGTACAGTTGTGTACACTTACCATAAATGTAGATGTTAGAGTGTATTCATTGTTGCAGTCCTGGTTACCCTCCCTCCAGCCCCCTGACTTTTTTTGGCTCTACATTTCCTTCTTGTTTGGTATATTTATTTTTTCTGGTGTATTTGCTTACCATACCATATAATTGCTCCCTATTGTGGGGGGCACCTGACATCTGTGGCAAGAAAAACTGATGTAATGGCATTGGCTGCATGTTTTATACCCCTGACGTCATGGAAGAAGAGACGGCATCCGATGCAGAAATCCGAAGACACTGGTATTCAGGCCAGCTGAGGGCTACTTGCAGGCAGATAACCCAAATGTGATCACTGCAACAGTGAATACACTCTAGCATCTACATTTATGGTAAGTGTACACAACTGTACTTTCTGGAGACTGGGGAGTGTAGATGCAAGTATGGGATATGAGAATGTTGGAGGGGAAAGGGGGTGAAGTTTGAGTTAATGTAATTGATTAGCAATGTCCTCTGGGTGAGAGTATGTAATATAATGTACTGTTGCTCTGCACAGTGCTGGGCATTTTCTGAGGTTTCTAATGCAAGTTGAAATGGTTTTGTGGCTATCCTTCACTTGGGTTTTTATTTTTATCTCTTATCTGGCTTTAGCTGATTTGATCATGGTAAGAGTTCCTTTACTTTAGCAAGAGCATTTTCAGCGTCTTGAGAGCTAAATTTATTTTTGCATGCAGTGAATTTTTTCTTTTATTGTACAACTTATGTTAGGGGTTCCACCATAGGGGGTTTATTTTTGAATTTGGTGTATTCTTTCTGAGGGGGGCAGCTGCATCTGTGGATCTTTTTACGTGTGCATAGAGTTTAGCAGTAAAGGATTAAGTAGGCAGTGGGGTCAAGATGGAAGGGCTTTGGAATTGGCCAACTCCTCGTTGTGTTAGAGGAATATTCGTTGCATTATCTCTGGATACTATACTGGAAGTTGATTCAGTCTTGCAATAAATGTAACTGATTTGTGGTCTAATTTGACTAAGGAGGAAGATAGAGTTGGTGATTAGCAAAGCTGACACGCATCAGGAAGGACCAAATCCAGTTTGTCACCCCTTGGTTGAGGTATAGACTAACTGGTCCAGAGGGCTTGTATTGATGAAGTCCAGAAGTTTCTGGCTGTACATGATTGAGGATGAACACGTCTCCTGGTTTATGGGAGGGGTGGTTGAAGTCTCTTAGAAGAGTGGTGCTTAGTATGGAAGTCCATATGTTTTAATAGGTTCATAGGATGATACTATCCTGTTGACCCAGATGCCCTTATAAGCCTAGCCAAGAATTTCGCCCTTGTTCCCACAAGTCAGCACCTGTTTCCCCTGTCCAGCAGAGGGACAGGTGGGATCCCAGCAATGTGTTTTCAGTTTCCCATCCAATCGTCCAGGTTCCTCTTAGAGGGCTAGAGAGGTACTCTGACATGGAGAGGGAGTCTGTTCCACAGATGGAGGAGTCTTTTGGACACAAATCTGTCCCACCAACAAGTTCTGTTAATATGACAGACCAGGTTGTGCAAGTGGAGTTTGACTTACGGATATGCAGCGACAACATCAAGGCTGGGTCTGAGATGGCCTTGTATGCCAGACACAGGTCTCCTCTGAGCAATCTGTACAAGACTGAGTAGAGGAACAGGGCTTTTAGCCTATCTGTATTGGATAGGTGTTGGATGTTCCTGGTCAGGACCTCTCTGGTGTCTCCAGCTGCCACATGTGCTTGGCAAGGTACATGCCGACGGGGGCATTGTACTCAATAGTGGGTCTAATAAAGGAGGGGGAGTACAGGGATGTTATGACCTCTTTGTGTTCCTGGATGAAATACCCTTACGTATGGGGTGGGCCGTGTAGAAAAGCCTTCCATACAACAGAGGCAACGTGGTAGTCAAACGTTAGGCTGCTATCAACCTGGGTGCCCAAGTCCTTTACGACTTATTACGTGCTTAGTATGTTATTAATGTGATAATCATGGGGATGCCATTTTCCCCAAAGGGGATAATGATGCATTTCTTGGCATTCAGTTTGAGGCTATGCTTCTGGCAGCAGCCATTAGTTTGGGTAAGGCCCTCTTGGAGGATGTTCACATCAATAGGGGAATTTAAGACCGCTTGCAGTCATCTGCAGACATGGTCAGCCACAGACCACTGGTTTTGGCTTGCACCTCAGTAAAGTGTATCCCAAACAGTAGAAAGCCCAAGACCGATCCTTGGCGTACACCGCTCATTATGGGTCTACTACTTGTGGTGGCTTCCCATATTATGACTGAGTGGGTTCTATCAGTGAGCCAGTTAGCTACCCATCTGGTAGCATACGGGTTGATGCCTAACTGGTAGAGTTTATCTATTATGCCCAAGTGGGGAATAGTGTCAAAGGCTTTGACTAGACATGGTAGGCGTTGTGCACAGTCTTCCTCTTGTCTATGGCTTTGGTGACTGTTTCGAAGAAGTTGACTCAAGTTTGTCATGATCTCCCTTTAACAAAACCAAACTGTGTTGGGTCAAGTGTTTGGAGGTTGCCAGTATCCTTGTTTATAAGGTCCATGATAATGCGATCCATGGCCTTGCAGATGAGGCTAGTTAGGCTGATGGCCTGTAATTGCCTGGTTAGTGGGTGCTCCACCTTTGTGTATTGAGATGACAGTGGCTACCCTCCATTTGGCTTGGACAAAGCCGGTGCTCAGGCTTTGGTTGAATAGGGTGCCTAATGGAGCTGAGAGCTCATGCCTGAGTTCATGTAGGATACAGCCAGGAATGTCAGAGACCCATGGAGTCTGTATTTTTTTGCCTTTGAGAGGGCATTAAAAATCTGCTCCATGGTGATGAAGGGGGGGGGGGGTCAGGTGCTGGGAAGTCCTGGTTTACAGATGGGGGGGGGGGCAGGGAGGTGAAGTTTTCACTGAACTTGTCTGCTAGCAGGTTAGCTATATCTATGGTGTTTTTGAATGTGGCGTTATTGACCACAAGTTCAGAGCAGATTCAGTTGTTACTTTGAGATTGCGGGTGTATGTGAAGAAGGCCTTGTGATTGTCCTTGGTGGATCTGGCCAGTTTGGACTCTAAGTTGGCCTTGGAGGATTTCACCAGAGACCTTATTTGCTTGTTCAGACAAAGGAGATATTGCTTCCAGCTTGGCACCTGCTTCTTCCTGGTCCTGGACAGCAATGTTTTTCTTTTATTATAGAGTTTTTTTATTGCTACTGTCCACCAGACAGGTTTGTTCTTCTTGAGGAAGATGATTTGGTCCTCTCCGGTATTGCTCTGTCCATACAACTATGTAGGTGCTTATATAGTTTTTTGGTGTAGGCTTGGACATTAGTGCTAGTTCCAACTGAAGGGACAGTGGCTGTGAAGCTCTAATACCTACTCTCAGGAGATTGTCAGCTTTGGAAAAGTTGTTTTGTTTGACCCTGACAAGTGGTTGGGGGGGGGGGGGGTTCAGGGGAGATGGTGACTTCAAAAGTAATCCCTTTATGATTGGATCTTACCAAGGAGGATGACACTGTAGGGTGCTGCAGTGGCTACTCATGTTTGTTTGGAAAAGGTCTAGGATATTTTCACCTCTCATAATGGTGTCGACCAGCTGATCCAATGCATTGGCATTGACAAAGTAGAGGAATTTGTGGGTGTTCATGTTGGGGCTAAAATAGGTCTTCAACTTTATGGTTTGATAGAGGGTTGAATCTTGATGGTTTCAAGTAAGTCCAGATAAGTGGAATGGGCGTCCTGAGTCATGGTTGCGGGGTCTGTAGCAAGCTATGATTTGAATAGGTGTTTTGTCAGCAGTTCACTGCACTTGGGAGTGTCTCCTGGGAGTCGTATCGTTTGACCACCCTGAAGGTTTGTATGTGTTTGATAAATATTGAAACTCCACCTCTGGCCTTGTAGCCCTCCATTTGGGGTCCGAAAGCATGGTAGGATGAGTACCCTGGTAAGGCTGGGGTGTTCTCTGCAGCTTTGAAGCAGGGTTCAGTGACTGCACAAATGTCAGCATCCCCCAGGGCAAGGGATGCTTGCAGTGAGTGCAGTTTAATGCCAAGACTCCTAGCATTTAGCAGTATGACCTTTAAATTTCATTTAGAATAATTTTTGATGTTGGTAATTTTGTTCCCATTACGTTACCTAAAAAGCCTCTATGAGTGAGGCAAGAGTCTTTGTCAGAAACCTGAAGCCCAGGGGAGAATGATGAAGGCCATCTCTGGCAAAGCATCGTGGTCTGTCAGTCATGTCATCCCAGGCTGTCGGGTACTGGATCCCCTTGGAATGACACCAGAAACTAAGCCAATTGTTAGTCAGTCATTTTCTATTTTTATTGAGGCATCATTCTGGGTGATGGTAAGATGCTGCTTAAGGCTAGGGACATACCTGCCCTGGGACACACATTCAGTGAGCTCAACCATGTCTCTCTTTGTAGTCCAAAGAGGTACGTTTCAAGTCATTCACACCAACATGGACTATGACAGTCATAACACCATCTGTTAAGAGACTTTAGTGTGTGCGTGTTGGCAGATTCTAGCACCTGACAAGCAACTTACAGTGACTTTATCCTTGTCTAGCCTGTTGAGAGGCACATCAGTTTCTCACGATAGTCTCCTATGACTAGTATGTTGGGTTTGTGGCTGGCCCTTGGAGTCTGTGACACAGGCGTGTGTGCTGTGTGTGATGCTTGTTGTTGTGGGATGTGATGTGGGTGTGTGTATTTGCTTCGGAGGTCTCTCTTGTTTAGGTATGTTTTTGTTGAGAACCTCTGCATATGTAAGTGCGTGTTGTACAGGTGTGGGTGGTGATAGAGGTGTGGTGTTCGTAGAGTTTGCGCAGGCAACCTTCTCAGTGCCAGATGGTACTGGCTTGTGACTGAGACAGCAAGGATTCTAGGTTCTTAATGTAATTGCATCTCTCACATATTGTGTTCCTGGGTAGTAGTAGTGGGTTGTCCGTGTACATAAGGCAGTTAGTGTATGAGGATGCCCATATCGATCAGACTAGCAGGAGAAACCATAGGAAAAATTGTTTGTCCCTGGTTAGAATCTGTGGTAGAGAGGTCAGGGATAGTAGAGGAGAGTACCTGTAGCTGTGAGTAGGGCTGGATAAAATCAATACAGTAGCTGAAAGTGAGGGCCTTACTTGCACAGAAGTGCTGATAAGGGAAAAAATGCAGCTGAGATGCCTCGCAAAGGGTTAAAAGAGGGCAGAGTTTGTGCGTAACGTGCAAACAAGTACAAACATGTGCAAATGCGAGGTTTAAATACCACAAAAACAAAAGTAAAATAGAAACACTGGAATTAACAAATCAGCCCTAGCTTTAGAAGACAAATTTCCTTAGAAAGGCACTATGAGGTTGACAAGAATTTAGCCAGTGTAATGTCTACCATCTCCTCCCAGGCTGATGTATATTGTATTGTATGCCTTTAAATGCCACTGAAAGCTAAACCAATTTTTACTCTTTTGCTCTTATTGTGGCATTTGTGGTGATGGTAGAATGCTTCTCGAGGCTAAGTTCGTACCACCGTCTGACACAAATGCAAAGAGCTCCATCATGTTTCTCTTCTTTTGGCCCAGGGAGGCATGTTTCAAGTCATTTAAATGCACATATGCCCTGACTGTTTCACGTGTACTTGAAATACAGGATTTGAGTGTTTGCATAATGTGACGAATCCTGGCACCTTCTAGGCAGCTGACCATAACCCTCTTCTTGCACAGCCTGGTGAGTGATGAATCAGTGTCTCGCTGCGGAATTCCCTTTGGCTAAGGTATTGGAGTGTGTGTAGGTTTGTCTTATGGGCATTTGAACAGAGTCCATGCTGGTGTGTCTCTTGGATGTTGTGTTTCATAGTAGGTACTGCCTGTGTTGTGTGTTTGAGGTTACTGGGGGTACTTGTTTCTTAAATTACTTTTTAGAAGCCTTTGTAGTTTTAGGGAGGTTACCTCTAAGAACTTAAGCATATAAAGGTACATCAGTTTTAGTCTGTGTGTGCTTTTAGTTTGGTGGTGTCTGGTACTGACTGCCTCCTTATTTGTCATGAATTTGTATGATATCTTTGCTTTCAGTAAGATTGTTAAGTAGTAGGTGGTTGTCTGCAGACATGGGACAATTGTTACTTGGTATATGGATGCCTGTTTCAACCAGGCTGGCTACAGAGACAGTTGGAAAATGCAAATTCTTGGTTCCAGGTGTTTACTATAGGAGGCTGTAGGGGGACTTGCACCTATGAGGGTTGGAGTTGATTTACTGGATTGCTATCTATCTAAAACAGTCCAAGTCTACACAGTAAGGGCAGTGTGCCACCTAGTGCAAAGCACAGCCTCTCTGCACAATTACTGATTATTTAACAAAACTAGGAATTGGAGGTTGTAAAGAGAAAGAAGGCTCTAAATGCTGCACCTCTGCAGTGTGCTGTGCCACTACACAATGGGCAACATCTTACTGTATTGCCTTTTGTAAGTAAGCAACAATAATTTCAATAGAACACCACAACTAATAGCAATACACTTGAATTTAGCCTTAGTATCAAGAAACAGCCATAACTAAAATGGGAACCTTCTGCCACCTGAAGGAACCAGAGAACTAATTTCAGCAAAAACTGTATTAGCCATGAATGATAAATAGTGATGACCCATCTATCAGCTACTTTCTGGCTACTGCTAATGCTAGTCTCACTGCAGCTTCACTCAGCTAGGAATTTGTGCCCCTTTGCTTCTTGTCTCACCAGAAGAAAAACAGTAGCACTAATTCTAAGCAGATTCTTAAGAAGTGGGGACAGAGTCATTGGTGATCAGCAGTCTCATATAGAGTGTTTGTGGGGTCTGTAGGATTGTTGCAGCTTTCTTCTGGTAGATGTCCTGGATAGTACATGCATCAACCCAGTATAAGAGAGCTAAGCTACATAATGGCCCAAAACGAAACTAGTCTGGGAAGTCCCATGTGCACTGCCTAATGAGAGAAGGGGAGGAATCTATGTTCATGCCCTCCTCTCACCAGGAGGAAAATAATAACACCTAATCCCAAGTTGTCTCCCAAGAAGCAGATTTCAGGCTTTCCAGTGATTTTGTTAGCCTGCCTAAAGGCTACCAATGCCCCATGTGCTTCTTCACTTACCAGGAGTAAAACAGAAGCACTAATCCCAAGCTGATGCCCAAGATGTAGTTTGTAGACTACCAGTGATTGGGAGGCTTGTCCAGATGTTTCTGATTTCAAAAGAGATGGAAGAAAATGGATCACCGCATTTTCAGTAGTGCAATGCATGTGGGAAATCTGAAAGAGAGTAATTGAAGTTTAACTGTCTATGGGAAGGACCTTAATAGTTTCAGCTATAATTTTCACTAGTAAGAGCAGACAAAATGTGACTGGGATGAGCTTTCAAAACAAAATGTAGAAAGAGGGCAGGCCACTCTCCACTGAGTTTAGTAGTACAGCAAGGAAAGGGTGTATGGGAAATGATCTCACAACAGCAGTAGGTCAATGGCAGCTTCAAAAGAATAAAACCTTTTCCTTTCCAGCTAACCTTAGTGCTACTTCTTGGCTTTTCCCACAGACCACCTAAACTTAATCTCTTTGCAGTAAGAGCAAAGGACAGAAAATAAATGATTCTTAACTTGCCCTAAATACTTTAAACTCAAAAGATAAAACTGTTTAAAATACAACAAATGTAAATGCCATAGTCACAATTCAATTTGTGCTCACATAACTACCTGAAACTAAAGGGTGTGTGTGTGTGTGTGTGTATATATATATATATATATATCGATATATATATATATCGATATACATATACTTTCGGCTTTTCCCTGATTGGCAGTGGAGTTTTATGGTGTTGAGTTGCCAGCCCAGCCTTCCACAGAAGGCACACACTCGCACCAAGGGCCAATTTAGTGTGTCCAATCCACCTTCAGCATGTCTTTGGGATATGGGAGGAAAACGGAGCACCCTGGGAGAAACCCCACGCAACCACAGGGAGGACATACAGACTACGCACAGAAGGCACCCCAGCCGAGGATTGAACCGGAGAACCTCTTGCTGTGAGGCGGCAACGTTAACCGCTGCACCACCGCATCCGTTTAAGCATGTGAAAGGGAAGTCCTGTTTACTCCAACTCCTTCCCTCTCAGACAACCGGGCAGTGGTGTGTTTTGTGAAAAAGCAGGACAGTAAAAAGTATGCTTTCTATGCAGAAGAATATGGCTGATGTAGCAGAGGTTCCTTAGAATGGGGCAGCACCATTCAGCAATTTAAGTTATTGAAGAAGTGAATACATTTCCTACATAGTGGAACTGAAAATAAGGCAATCCTGTCTTGTTATGGTGGTGTTGGAATGATGCATTCCAGAATTTGCCTTATTTTGCCATTGTTCTGCTCAGTTCAGCAGGGCAAGAGGGATTGATGGGTCAATGCGTTGTTTGCTATAAAAGAGAAGATACTTTTTTAGGTCTTTTTAGCATTCTATTTGATTACAGAAGTTTTCCAGCTAAAGCTCTTATTTTCTCATGGTTACTAAAACTTTTGGTTTCACGCATGCAGTATTCCAGTGTCTAGGATAGTCCACTGTGTAGCCCCTGTCATTTAGTATGACAGTTCGCTGCACTTCAGAACTTTCTTTTAGATCTTCTCCCATTGTACCTACCCAGGTGAGGTGAATGAAATGGCCAGAAAGCCTTCAATGCTCAGGATTGCTTAGAGGTATTCTCAGCTGGGTGGAGATGTATTTTTAGCCAGCATTTAGCTTGCAGGTGATGCTGATGTATCCTAGGAACCTACATTATTTGGCCTTAGTTAATACACAGTCGGACTGCATGATCTAATGGTGGGAACCCTCCATGGTGGATTCTGTGTATAGCATGCTCTTAAGCAAGAGTGTAGTGATTCTCTCTACAAAATCTAATCAATAATATGGTATCCCTGTATTGTTTTTAAAGATTGGCATTATGATTTGTCAGGAATTTCTCCTTACTGTGATAAATGGCAGTTAAGTACCTAAAAGCAGTTGGGGTGAGGGGTGCAACCCCCATGATGTTCATCGTGCATACAGCTGCAGTAATCACAGATGGGTTTTCTGCCGTCAGGCGGGTCCTCGGTTGGCCGAATTCCAAAGTCTAGGTCCGGCGTCGGTTGTTGTCGCTTTCTTTCCTGACGTCAGTGAGGCAGGGGTATACAAGACACAGCCGACGACATTTTCTTGAGTCTTTTTTGCCGCGCGGTGCCCGAAGCAGAAGCAGTTCGCAAGTGCCGGTCAGCTAGCTCCTGAATTTACGAAAAATTGGAAAGCGAAGTCTTCTTTAAAGCTAAGTACCCCGTTGGGGAAACTTTTCTTGCCTCAGACCGATGTCAGAAAAAGTTAACAATTGTATTCCTTGTGGGAAGCAAATACCGCATAAGGATTTCCATTCCCTCTGCATACCTTGTTTAGGCCCAGACCACGACGTCTCGGGCTGTCGCTTTTGCGCTACTTTCAATAAACGCACTATTAAGCGTCGGGCAGAGTTCGCCCAACACTTTTTTGGTAAAGCCTTTGATTATAAAATGCCGTCGGAGTCTCAGACTACCGTTTTGTCCAGAAAACGCAAGGACAAGGACCGACACGCGAGGTCCGCGGTCCCCACCGACACCACGCCAAAACCGGCTACACGTGGTCCGGTTCTCAGCGAGACGCCTATGCAGTCCCTGACTACCGACGACACTTCTTTGGCAGTGTCTTCTGTAACCGAGACCGCGGGTACCTCGGCCCGTACCCAGACTACAACCACCAAAGCCACTGTGAGCGTTGAGCCTCCTAATGTGGACAGGTCCACTTCCACCCATGGTGTCTTTAGACCCTCATCTTCCTTTTCCATTAAGGCCTTTACTAAGTCCAAATCAGCCAGGCATCCCAAGAGGCCTGTTGCACAGGGCCCATCTCCAGGCCCCATGCCTAAAAAGCAGATGCTTAAAATGGCTGAGGATTTCATTTCTCTTTTCAGGGGTTCCCAACCCCCTCCAGACAAGAGACCCAGAGTGGAGGAAGATTCTCCCTCTTCTGATCTGGGCTCCATTTTTTCAGAACATTCTGATGTAGAGGAACACTCTTACTCCCCTTTTGAAGATTCTGATGCAGAGCAGTCCATTCCTTCTGTATCTCCTCCTGAGGATTTTTCTTTTGGGGAAACCTTGCACACCTTGAGGGAACACTTCCATTGGGAAGGCCAAGACTTTTCTGATTCCAAGAAAAGACTTAGGGAATTTCTTTTGTTACCTCAACACAGACCTCTGGCGATACCTCCTGTCTTGGACATACTTGATGATGTTTATTCGAGGCTTGCCTTAATCCGGATTCCTGACTCCTGCCCCAGTCAAGCCTCATGGGTACTACAGAGTTCCTAACTCTCACCAATTTCTTTACAAAAGCCATAATGCTGACCCTGAAACCATTTCTCAAGGCCCCAAGGGAATGAAGGCCTCTACTGCTAAGAATCCACTACCTTCCGAAGAGAGTCAAGATCCTTAGAAAGGTGGGGAAAAAGGTCTATACCTCGGCCACCCTAGCCATGAGGGCCTTAAATTGTCAGTTTCATATGCTTAAATATCAGCAGTTTCTGTTATCACAATTAAGAAATAAAATGTCTCAACCTGAACAACCAGATTTGAAGGAGTTGCAGGATATGATGCATAGTGCAGAACAAGTGGGTAAACACACCTTACAATGTGGCTATGATGCCCTAGAGGCCTTAAGTAGAGCTGCTGTTACAGGATCAGTCATTCGTAGACATGCCTGGCTTAGGGAACAAATCTTGCCTGATCATGTGAAAGCTAAACTACTAGATGCTCCTTTACAAAAGGATGTGCTATTTGGTACTAATGCTGAGGAGATACTATGGAAAATGGAAGAAAAAGTCAAATCTATGCAAACTGTCAAAGCTTTTCTACAGGTTCAACCACCACATTTTAGCAGAAATTGGCCTTCTAAAAACTGGTCCTTTCCAGCCACGGACAAGCCCCAAAGAGGTAGATACAGGCGCACAAGGGGCAGAGGACAATCACAAGGATCATATAGAGGCAGGCAATGGCAAACTCCAGCACCAAGAGGTAGCGAAGACAGTGCACAACAATACAGGAAACAAACCCAATGACTTCCTCCTTTCCATGCCAAGCAAGTCTCAGCTGACAGCACCCTTGGGAGGAAAGCTGGCATTATTTACAAGAAATTGACATATTGTCACAACAGACAAATGGATCCTGGACGTTATAAACAGAGGCTACAGATTTCATTTTCACACTCTTCCAAAAATGAGAGGCATGCCAAACCTGCCACACAATCAAAGGGCAGAGGCACAACTACAAATTTCAAAGCTCATAGACATGAAAGCTATTCAAGAGGTACCTACTCACGAACAAGGTCAAGGTTTTTATTCCAGGCTATTTCTGGTACCAAGGAAAGGAACCGACTGGAGACCCATTTTGGACTTATCCATCCTAAACACATTCTTACTCGTACCAAAATTCAAGATGCTCACATTACAGCAGCTTCTTCCCATGCTGGGCAAGGAGTTTTAGCTGGTAACACTGGACCTCAAGGAGGCATACCTGCATGTCCCAATCAGACAAAGCTGCAGAAGATATCTCAGATTTCTTGCAGGTTCAATCCACTATCAATTCTCTGCATTGCCCTTTGGCTTATCTACTGCGCCCAGAGTATTCACGAAATGCCTGGCATCAGTAATTGCCTACTGCAGACTTCAAGGGATACAAATTTACCCTTATTTGGACGACTGCCTGATCCAAGCGGACAGCAAGCACATACTTCTGGAACATCTGGCTTCTGTAACACGGTTACTGAATTCTCTGGGATACACAATCAACAAAGAGAAATCCAGGCTAACACCATCTCAGAAAATAATTTTCCTGGGTGCCAACTTGGACACAAACACCCAGATGGCCTATCTTACGCCAGAAAAACAGGGGCAACTAACTCAGTACTTCAAAATACTAGCAAATTGTACCAGGCTTACTGCAAGGAAAATCCTGCAGGCTCTGGGCTTCATGGCATCTTGCATTCTTTTAATCCCATGTGCAAAGTTGTATATGAGGAAACTTCAATGGTACCTAAAAAACCTATGGTCTCAACACAGCCACAGTTTGGAAACAATAATACCAATAATTCCATGTTTGCAAAAGGAATTTCTATGGTGGGCCCAAGCATGTCAAACAAACACAGGTCTCCCATTCTGCAAGCCTCAAGCAAATCAAGTCATCACAACAGACGCCTCAGATTATGCCTGGGGGGCGCACATGACAGACAGGTGCATTCAGGGCAAATGGTCCCAAAAGGAAAAGCACCTTCACATCAATCAAAAAGAAATGCTAGCAGTGATAAATGCAATTACAGCTTTCAAGGACCTCCTGCATCCAGGACAATTATTGATAAGAACAGACAACACCACAGTAATGTGGTACATAAACAAGGAGGAACACATTCATACCCCCTGTGCAGACTAGCCATGACACTTTGGAACTTGGCTCTGGAATGGCAAATCGAACTTCAAGCACAGTACTTGCTAGGTTTGGAAAACACGCTGGCAGACAATCTAAGCAGAAATATGACAGATCCACACGAATGGAAGTTGCATCCTCAAGTGTTTACAAAGATAATCCAAGCGTGGGGAGGCCAGACATAGATCTCTTCGCCTCCCACAGGAATCATCAATTGGAAAAGTTTTGTTCAAGGACCTTTCATCCAAAGGCCTGGAGAGTGGACGCCCTTTCATTCAGTTGGACAGCATGGACAGTTTACGCTTTCCCACCTCTGCCTCTTCTGCCCAAGGTGCTCTTGAAAGCAAGAGCAGACAGACCGAAGATGATACTGATTGCTCCAGACTGGCCAAGACAACACTGGTACCCACTCCTGAGGAGCCTAACACATACTCCTCCCTGGTCCCTACCTCTAATGCCTCTTCTGCTAACTCAGCACAGCTACAAATCTCTTCACAGTCAGCTGAAAACACTCAATCTCGCTGCATGGAAAATTCCTTAACACCACAACAGACCCTACTCCCCAAAGAGGTGCAGGATGTCATTTTGGAGGCCAGAAGGCCATCTACTAGAAAGGCTTACTCCACAAAATGGAAACGGTTTTGCTCTTGGAATGAGAAAAAAGGCCAGGACCCTAGAAAACTGAATTTGCCTCAGGTATTACAGTACCTAGCTGAGCTGCTGAACAGTGGACTTTCATTTTCCTCCATAAAAATCCATGCCTCAGCCATTTCTGCAGAATTCAACACGGATCCACCCTTATTCTCTCACCCACTCTTAAGACAGTTCCTCAGAGGGGCTAAGAATATAAGACCACCAAGGAAACAACCAATGCCAGCCTGGGATCTTAATTACATTCTAGAAAAATTAACATTGCCTCCTTTTGAACCAGCTGCCTCAACAGATTTGCAATATTTGTCCTGGAAAACAGCTTTCCTTCTGGCCATTACCTCAGCTCGTAGGGTTTCGGAACTACAAGCCCTCATGGCTGTGCAGCCCTTTCTCATCTTCCATCAGGACAGGGTTTCCCTTCGAACCAACCCGTCATTTATGCCTAAAGTGGTATCCAGGGTAGCTTTAAATCAAGCCATACACTTACCTACCTTTTACCCCAATCCTCAAAACAAAGGGGAAAGGCTGCTTACCCTCCTTAGACATCCATAGACAGCTACGTTATTATTTGGACAGAACAAAGCCTTTCAGGAAATCAGAACAACTTTTTGTGTCCTATGCTGTAGGAGCTCAAGGGAAGCCAGTTACCAAACAGACAATTTCAAAATGGATAGGCCACTGCATACGGTTTTGTTACTCCTATCATGGAAAATCTGTCCCTACAGGCATCCGATCCCACTCCACAAGGGCCACAGCTACCTCTACAGCCTTCCTCAGAGGAGTTCCTACCAAAGATATTTTGGAGGCAGCCACTTGGAGTTCTGTACATACCTTCACAAAACACTACCACCTGCCTTTATATTCCAAAACTAGAGCAGGCTTTGCCACTGCTGTGTTGCAGGGCATTCTGGCTCATCCCAGTTCCACCTAGTGCCTACCACCCTGTGCGTAGCTTTGGGATTCTACCCATCTGTGATTACTGCAGCTGTATGCACGATGAACATAGTACAGTTTTGTACCTACCATAAATGTAGATGTTCGAGTGCTAATACAGCTGCAGTACAGTTTCCTCCCTCCTTCCCCTCTTGGTAAAGGCCTAGGGCCTAACCCCTCTTCATACAACCTGATTGGGTTATCCTTCTATAGTATATTTGCTTGCAACTACTGATTTTTGATTATATTGCATTGCATGTATATAAATATTATTTATGTATTGCCTTCCTTCTGGGGGCACCTGACATCTGGGGCAAGAAAGACTGAAGAAAATGGCGTCGGCTGTGTCTTGTATACCCCTGCCTCACTGACGTCAGGAAAGAAAGCGACAACAACCGACGCCGGACCTAGACTTTGGAATTCAGCCGACCGAGGACCCGCCTGACGGCAGAAAACCCATCTGTGATTACTGCAGCTGTATTAGCACTCGAACATCTACATTTATGGTAGGTACAAAACTGTACTTTTAGGAGTGTGGAAGGTACACTTTTGAGGTGATTTTTCTTATTTCAAATGCCAGTTTAAGAAATGTTGCTCTTTTGTGATAACACTTGTGTGTTGATCAGATAAGAACTGCATTTTTGTTACGGAGCCTATATGGTTGAATTCATACTCTCCACCAGTATCAATCCAGTTTTTCTCCAAAGATCACACACTTTGGGTATCCACCATTGGTACTGGTGCACACTTTTGACATCACATGCCAACTGCGTTAGGGCTTTTAGTCCTTCAGATTACCATTATTTCTGAAGATTAAATTTATAAGATGTCCAGCTTGGTGCTTTAGTGAACAGTTACCCTTATTTTAAGCTGATTAAGCGATTGTATAACTTCCAAATAACTGTATTATCTTAAGGGACAGCACATAATCATGTACAGCCACAGATGCCATTATTTCAACCCTTTACCAAAGTGAAAGAGAATTTTTTGACTTTGCTGCCATATGTTTTGCAAGAATTGAAAGCTTTTCATTTGGGAATTGTTTAGTTTTTTCTTTGTGCAGAAAAATGTTGAGACCATAGCCCCCTCTACAAATAGTAAGTTTAGAAGTTAGGCTAAGGTTTTAGCCCTTTTAGGCCTGCAGGTGTAAAGTTCAAACTCTACTAGTATGTGCTCAAGCCTTTATCAGGCATCTGCAGATGTTGAGGTACATCTGTCACTGCAACATTGATGTCTGGTACATTATGTAGTTGCCTCTTGGATGTTCATTGGGTGATTGTGGGCAACTGGCTTGATCAAGAGAAGTGTTGACATACTCAAGAATAAGGCTTCCTTGGTATTTGGCCTTTTCCATTATGAGTACCATAATGTACATTTGAGGTAAGTATCAGCTGGTACAGTTTAAGTAAAACTAATGAGTTTTGATAAGGAGTACAAGTGACTGGAACTGAGATTAAAAATATGTTTTCACTTCTTAATTATGTGCATTTATCTCCTTGATGACAGGTATGCAAAAATACACATCCCAATCATTGCATCAGTTTCTGAACATCAACCTACTACTTGGGTGTCCTTCTTTTTTGACTTGCACATTCTGGTATGCACTTTCCCAGCAGGACTGTGGTTTTGTATAAAGAATATCAACGATGAGAGAGTATTTGGTGAGTGACATTCCTTTTGTTTCTGTTGTATTCCTTGTGTTTTTAATTAGAAGTAGTGTTGAGCTCTATTCTTTTACACAGAGCTGTTTAGTTAACTGGCTGTGACAGTAATGTGTCTGCCTAAAGAAAAAGGTCAAACAGTTGCATGGCAATAGCCTAATATTTGTTTTACATTGGATGCCATGCAGTACTTTTTAATTGCTGCCCTCTTCACCACTTACTGTCTTCATCTGAGGTCTACATTATCCATTACATCCACTAAAGCTAAGATCCTCATTTACTCTGGTAGTCTTAAGAGGTTAGTTTAATTTTGCTAGAAACCAGGTAAAGACTTCCTGATTTTTTCCTGTCTGTCTTTTTATTTGAATCTCTTACCTTTAATGTCTTCTAGAAGTCAACTGAAGTGATTTGTCAGTGATGCAACAAGCTTAGATGTTCATCGTGTTTCACTGTTGCAGTCCTAACAAATGGGTTATCCGGCCCCCAGTAGCCCTCAGTCGGCCAGAATACCAAAGGTAAGTAAAAATGACATCTGTTGTAAAGGACGTCAGGGTGTCCAATACAAAAAGAGGCAGCCAACGTCACTTCCTCAGTCTTCCTTGCCGCGGATCCCGAAGCAGAAGCTTTTCATGGACGAGTGCCGTTTGGCAGTTTACCTTTGGTTTCAGACTGCAAGAGCTGAGGTCTACTACAGCTAAGTACCCTGTTGGGGATCCTCTTTTCTTGCCTTAATGAATGTCAGAAAAAGTTAATTGCCTTACCTGTGGAAAGTAGATTCCCCATAGAGATTTTCATTCCTATTGCATTATTTGTTTAGGCCTTGACCATGACATTCCCACGTGTGATCTCTGTGCCTCCTTTAATCCACATACTATCCACCGTTTGGCTAAGATTTTGGCTAGGCATTTTGCAGTTTAGCCTAAGTTCATTGGTGTGACGTCCATCGGCCTTCAGGCTTCGGATGTTCCGAAGAAATGTAAGGCTAAGGACCGCGACATGCCTCAGAAAATGAAGTCCTCGGATGAGGGTAAGTTGGGCGTCAGTCAGGTGGTAGCCCGTGAGATGCCTTTGCAGTCCGCAAATGTACAACTGCAGGCCTTGATTGAGTCTGAGTCACTTAGGCCTTCAGCCTCCGTTTTGCCTTCCAACCTGTCGCCGGTCGCTTCTTCTGCTAGAGCCGCTAAGCTGATTCCGGTGTCAGAGGCCTCCATTTTGCATTCGGGCAGCAAACTTCTTCCTTCAACCTCTGCTGCAGCTTTGGCGGTTGCCAGGCCTCCCGAGTCCTTCAGGCTTGCAGGTAAATCTTCCATTTGTAAGCCTGTGAAAAGGCAGGCTCCAGCTGCTTCTCATTCCCCCTCAGTCCCAAATGGTTAAAATGGCTAATGATTTGTTGACTCTTATTAGGGGTTTTCAGCCTCCTCCTTCTAAAAGGAGTAGGGATGTTTCTCCTGAGGTTTTGTCCTGCTCAGGTTCTGATTCTTCCAGCATTTCTGCTGAGGACTTTTCTCAGGCTTTTTCTCCTTTTGAGGATTCAGATGCAGAGGAGTCCATCCCTTTGGCCTCTCCAACAGAGGATTTCTCTTTTGGTGATACTTTAAATACCCTCAGAGAACATTTTAAATGGGAAAGTCAGGATTATCCCCAATCCAAGAAACGGATTAGGGAGTTTCTGATTTTTACCTCGGCAGAAGCCTCTTGCTATACCCCATGAGTTGGAAGTTGTTGTTTTTCTGGAAAATTCTTAGTCTCCAAATTCGGTTTCTCCTGCTCCCAGGAAACCTGACAGGTACTACAGGGTCTCTGATTCTCATCGGTTTCTTTTCAGGAATCCGTTGGTGGATCCAGAGGTTATTTCTCAGGGCCCTAAAGGAGTTAAGGCCACTGTCACCAGGAATCCAATTCCCTCTGACAGGGAGTCTAGGAACCTAGATAGGTGGGGCAAGAAGGGTTTGTACCTCTGCCACCTTAGTTATTAGGGCTACCAATTGTCTATTTCATATGCTGAAGTACCAGCAGCACACCTTGGAGGCTGTTAAGTCTAGGATAGCAAGTGTACCTCTTTTGGCAGAGAGTAAAGACATGCAGGATTTACTGAATTCCGCCTGTCTGGTCAATAAGCATTCTTTACATTGTGGTTTTGACATCCTTGTGGCCTCCAGCAGGGCTACGGTTACTGGATTTGTTATTAGAAGGCACGCTTAACTAAGAGAACAGCCTCTTACAGAACCTGTCAAGGCTAGGCTTTTGGATGTACCTTTGCATAAAGACAGTCTTTTTGGCAGCAAAGCAGAGGAGGTACTGAAGAAGGTGGAGGATAAGGCCAGTCCATGCAAACTGTTAAGGATTTTCTGCAAGTTCAACTCCCTCGCTTTAGCAGGAATTACCCTTCCAAGAGTTGGACCTTTCCTGATATCAGCAGACAGAACCGTTCCAGGACTAGAGGTTACAAATCTTATAGGGGGCGGGGGGGGGGCTACCCCTCAAAGGTCTAGGCGTTGGCAGGCTTCCACTTCTAAAGGGAGAAGCTCCAAGCTTGCGCTTCAATCAAAACACTCTCAATGACTTTTTACAACTTCTGCCTGATGTTCTTAGTGTTTCACTGTTGCGGTCATCACATTTGGGTTATCTGCTTGCAGGTAGCCCTCAGTTGGCCTGATTTTCAAAGTCTTGGGTCTTGCATCGCTTGCTGTCTCGTCTTCCATGACTGCAGGTAGTCAGGGGTATAAAGCATGCAGCCGACGCCATTACATCAGTCTTTCTTGCCGTGTGGTGCCCGAAGCCAAAACAGTTTGCAAGTGCCGGTCGGCGTACTCCTGAAATTTTCATTTTCAGATCCGAAGGCTTCAACAGACCTAAGTACCCCATTGTGGAAACTTTTTCTTGCTCTAAACCAATATCAGTAAAAGTTAACCATTGTATTTCTTGTGGAAAGGAAATATCTCATAAAGATTTTCATTCGTACTGCATTCTTTGCTTAGGCCTAGACCACGACGTCCCTCGCTGTCGGTTTTGTGCCTTATTCAAACTTCGAACTATTCGTCATCGGTTCATTTTCGCATCTAAATATTTTGTTACTCTGTTCAGTTATCCAGAAATGGCTTCAGTAAGCCACCCGACTACCGACATTCCAAAAAAACGCAAAGATAAAGACCGAGATAGGCCGCATAGGTCCAAAGCTGCCGACGATGCTTCAGTTACGCTAGTTGCCAGTTCGCCGGTACTCTGTGAGGCGCTTTCACAACCCCTGATACCCGCTACTTTAGATTCGCAGGCCTCTACTGAGACCCATTCGGAGTCCGGTATGCCACGAGATGCTTCTTAGACTGGAACCTGGATGTCTTTACCTTGGATGGGTCCGGAGCCGCTGTGCAAGCACCGGCTTCTGAGGGTGTATTCAGGCCTACTGACTTGCATATTAAACCAACGCCATCTTCTTCTTCAAGGCCTAAATCTCGATCCACGAATAGAAAACCAATGCCCTGACCACATGGTTAGGCCATTATGCCTAAAAAAACAAATAGCTGAAGACCTTATTACTCTAAATTGGGGGAAGCCACCCTTCTCCCTCTGAGACCTAGAACTGATTTTACTTCCAATTCTTCTGATCAGGATTCTGACATTTCTGGGGGGGTTTTCTGATGACCAAGAGTTGCCCTTATCTACTTATGAGGATTTTGATGCAGAGGACTCCATTCCCTCTGCTTCCCCTCCAGAGAATTTCTCTTTTGGTGAAACTTTGCATACTCTTAGGGAGCATTTCCGCTGGGAAAGCCAGGATTACTCTGACTCCAAAAAGAGGCGTAGGGAATTCTTACGCCTACCTCGACACAGGCCTTTAGCTATCCTTCCTGTACTGGACATTGTAGATGATACCTTCTTGGAATCTAGCCTGGCTCCTGACACTTTACCCCCGACTCCCAGAAAACATGACTGGTATTTGAGTACTGACTCTCACAAGTTCCTCCTTTAAGAATCCTACTGCAGATCCTGAGACCATTTCACAGGGACCCAAAGGCATTAAGGCTACTTCTGCCATAAACCCTACCCCCTCTGATAGAGATTCCAGGGCCCTGGACAGATGAGGTAGGAAGGTTTACACTTCTGCAACTTTAGCCATTAGGGCATTAAACTGCCAGTTTCATATGTTAAAGTATCAGCAGCATATTATTGGATTGCTTAAACAGAAAATGATGTTGATTACTGACTGTGCTGAAAATAAAGAATTGCAGGATTTAATGTGTTCTGCTGAACAAGTTGGAAAACCTACTTTGCAATGTGGTTTTAATTCATTAGAGGCATCTTGCAGGGCTGCTGTCACTGGGTCTGTACTTAGAAGGCATGCTTGGCTTAAGGAGCAAACTTTGCCAGATCAGCTAAATTACTGGATGCTCCCTTAAACCAAGACCGCCTGTTTGGCAACCAAGCTGAGGAAGTACTTAAAAAGATGGAGGAAAAAGCTAAATTTATGCAAACTGTTTTAAGATTTCCTGCAAGTACAAACTCCCAGATTTAGTAGCACTGGCCCTCTAAGAATTGGTCCTTTCCTGCCTCTTCCAGGCATTCTCAGTCCAACCCAGAACCAACAGACCACCCAGGCCTCAGTCTCAGGGTACTCACAGGCCAAAGCATTGAGGGGCTCCCATTTCCAAAGCTGGAAGTAGTAAGACACCCCCCTATGGTAAACTGTCACAATGACGTAACTTTAAACCTTTCCAAGCCCTGCTCAACTGACTGTCCCTTTAGGGGGAAAGATCGCCCTGCATGCAAAAAACTGGGGGCTCATTACCCAAGACAAATGGGTTTTTAATATAGTTTCCCAAGGATACAGATTTCACTTGCACTCCTTAATGTGGAAAAATCGAAAATGGTACCATCCAAGGAGATAACATTCCTTGGAGCGAGTCTGAACAAAGTCGCCCAGATGTATCTCACCCAGAAGAAGCTGACAACTCTTTCAGTTTACTTCAAGGACTTGGCAAGCCTGTCCCAACTCCCTGCAAGGAAATACCTGCAAGCTCTAGGATTCATGGCATCTTGTATTCGCATGACTCCATATGCAAGACTGCATATGAGGAAATTGCAGCGGTACCTCAAGAACATTTGGTGCCAACACAGAGGACCTGGATATGATTCCTCTGCTTACATCTCTGCAGGCGGAGTTTCTATGGTGGGCAACAGCCTGTCTTCAAAGCAAGGGCATGCCTTTTCGGGCACCTCTTGCCACTCAAGTTCTGACTTACAGACACATCGGACTATGCCTGGGGAGCACACCTGGATGGCAGATGCATACAGGGACGTTGGAACGGCCAGCAGATGCACCTGCACATAATTCTAAAGGAGTTGATTGCAGTTCAGCAGGCCTTACTAGCTTTCAAGCATCTTCTTTCGCCAGGGACCCTGCTTGTCAGGACAGACAGCACCACGGTCATGTGGTACATCAACAAGCAGGGGAGGGACTCACTCTTACCCCCTCTGCAGGCAAAACATGAATCTTTGGCCCATGGCAGCATCCCTGGGCCTGCATCTCCTAGCTCAGTTTCTTCCAGGAAGGCTCTGTGTTTTGGCAGACCAGTTGAACAGGCAAACCCTTGATCCTCACGAGTGGCAGCTGAACAGAGCAGTCTTTTACAGCATCATTCAACGTTGGGGCACTCCTCAGGTGGATCTTTTCTCCTCCCCAGACAACCATCTGCTACCTCTCTCTTACACCAAACAGCAGCACAGCAGAGCCTGGAAAGTGGATGCTCTGTCCTTCCCTTGGACGATGCTATCAGTGTATGCCTTCTCTCCTCTTCCTCCTCTTCCCAAAATATTAGTGAAGATCCGGGATGAATGTCCCAAGGACTGTTCTCATAGCTCCGGACTGGCCCAGATAGCAGTGGTATTTGCTGCTTCGCTGTCTCTCCCATCTTCCTCCTTGGCATCTTTCTCTGAAGCCAAATTTTTTGGTTCAGGAAAGGGGAAACTTTCTCCATCCTCCTCTTCAGTCTCTCCATTTGGAAGCATGGCTCATTGTATGACTCTTTCCCTTTCTTCCTCCCTTTCCCAACAGGTGGTTGACATGCTGAGGGAGGCCAGGAGGCCTAGCACTAGGGAATCCTATGCTGGCAAATGGGAAAGGTTCTCTCACTGGATGCAGGCTAGAGGTAGTCTACTTCTCATCCTACCCTTCCTCTGATTCTGGAATACCTGACTGATTTGCTTCAGGGTGGTCTTTCTTTTTTCTCTCTCAAGATCCATGCTTCAGCCGTCTCCGCTCATTGTTCTCTTGAACTGCCCATTTTCTCTCATCCCCTTATGAAGATGTTTCTCAGAGGTGCTTGCAATTTAAAACCTCCCAGAAGAGCACCTACTCCAGTCTGGGATCTTAATTTTGTTCTAGAGAAACTCACTCTTCCTCCTTTTGAGCCAGCTGCCTCTACAGATTTAAAGTTTCTCTTTTGGAAGACCGCCTTCCTCTTGGCTATAACTTCAGCAAGGAGCTGCAAGCTTTGATGGCCATGGAGCCTTTTCTTATTTTCCATGCAGATAGTCTCTGAGGACTAATCCCTCCTTTTATACCTAAGGTGGTTTTCAGCCTGACTCTTAATCAGTCCATATGCCTTCCTACCTTCTTTCCTAATCCTCGCAATAGAGGTGAAAGGATCCTACATCTCTTGATGTACACAGCTCAGGTTTTACTTGGACAGGACTATGGACCTTCAGAAGTCAACACGGTTATTGGTCAGTTTTGCCCCTGGAGCCCAGGGCAAGCCTATTTCTAAGCAAACCATTTCTAAATGGATTGCACATTGCATTACTTTTTGTTATTCCTTTCATGGCAAAGCTCTGCCTCAAAGGGTTAGGATCCACTCTACTAGAGCGGCTTCCTCTTCTGCAGCCTTTCTAAGGGGTGTCCCTACTAAAGACATTTTGGAGGCTGCCACATGGTCTTCTGTTCACACTTTCACAAAGCATTATAATTTACGTCCGTTTTCCAGAGCCAGGGCAGGGTTTGCCACTGCGGTGTTGCAGGGCATCATTTCCCACCCTTGATGCTGCTGGTTCCTCCCCCCTTTTTTCTCTGGGTTTGGTAATCAACACATTTCTTAGGACTGCAACGGGGAATACACTCTAACATCTACATTTATGGTAATTGTACACAACTGTACTTTCACTCACCTTTGATGCTGGAAGGCCAGAAGACACTATTCCTACTCCAGGTGATTGGATTACTGACACTGCAGCATTGGGGGGAGGGCTGCTACACTCCTGTGTGTCCTTCAGATAAGATGTAAAGCTGAGAATCGTTTGCTTGAGTTGGCAGCTCAGGTGGATGTAAGATACCATGGCACCCATCGAAAAGAGTAGGGGAAGTACCCAGATACCCTAGCCAAATTTTCCCCTAGTGGTAGAAATGCCCCCTCTGGTCTCCATAGAAAAGAGGCCACTACCCTAGTGGGTCTAATCCAGTCAAAAAAGAATAAATAAATCACAAAGGCTTCTTGTGAGGAATTTAATATAGATCTGTGTCCTTTTTAAACACAAATATAAAAGTTACTTAGTCACACGCAACAGTAATAGAAAAAACAAAACACAGCAATATTTTTCATTGTTTGTGTGCAGTATACATTAATAATCAGTCATTCTAGCATTACATAAACTGCTGAATGCTTGCTATCCTTTAAACTTCATTCCCCCTCTTGTAAATTATTCTATATGTATTTTTTCAATTTCCATTAATTTATATGCAATTTGTTTATTCCCTTTTCTAAAGATCCTACCTCCATTTCTTCTCACCTTTGCAATATTCAATACTTACATTATAGTTGGTTTACATTTTGATCTCAGTTTTCTAGTATTTGCCTTTTTTTGTCAGCAAGAAGCATTAAACTTCCCATGTCTCGGCAATTTAGGTCCTGTTTCCCAGCTCAGAAGAATCATTTCCTTGGCTTACAGCCAGTGGTCCCCCAACATTTCTGACAAAGTACTCTGAGTTTTTAAAGTCTGCTAAGCCATTATGCTCCCAAAAAAATGTGTTCCAAATTGTGTCTCATTCTGATCACACCGCCATCATTTGCTCTCTACTTGAACAATTCTCTGAAGTCTACTTGGGATATAAAACTACCTATGCAATTACTTTCAAGCAAAAATTCCAAACCTTCTAGACTTTGTTGTTACTTGGGAGACCTACAGATGTCCTCCAGTTTTCTTTTCTATATTCCCTTTGCAGTCTCACTCCCTTATTTTTTCCTAACATCCTGCTTCTTATAGTTCTGTTTTATTTTATATGCCCTGCTAATTCTCTTTTTTAACCACAGCTTCTGATGTTCTTCGTGTTTCACTGTTGCAGTCATTACATGTGGGTAATCTGCTGGCAGGTTGCCCTCAGTCGGCCAGATTAACGAAGTCTTGGGTCCTGTGTCAGTTGCTGTCCCTTCTTCCATGACGGCAGGTCGTCAGGGGTATAAAACATGCAGCTGACACCATTTCATCAGTCTTTCTTGCCGTGCGGTGCTCGAAGCAGAAGCAGTTCGCAAGTGCCGGTCGGCCGACTCCTGAAATTTTAGATGTTCTTCATCTCACATTGCTGCAGTCCTTACATATGGGTAGTCCGCTGTCCTCGGTCGGCCCGAATACCAAAGTATTAGGCTGACGCCGGTCAAGGCGCTTAAAACTGACATCAGGACGTCAGGGTACAAAAGCGCATGACCGACGTCATATCCTCAGTCTTTTTTGCCGCATGGTCCAATGCAGAAGCAGCGTTGCAAGTGCCGTTCGGCGTTCTGAAATTTTTCGAGTTCGGAGTTTCAGACCGAATCCAAGTTGGCTAAGTACCCGTTAGAATATTTTGTTTTTCTTGCCTCAGTGTATTACCGGATGTCAGAAAAAGTGAATAATTGTATTTCTTGTGGGAAACAGATACCGCATAGGGATTATCATTCTTTGTGTATTCCTTGTTTGGGGCCTGAACACGACGTAGTTGGGTGTCGCTTTTGTGCTAGGTTTAATAAGCGCACTATTAAGCGAAGGTTAGATTGTGCTAGGCTGGTCTTGAAGCGGTGCAATTATAATATGCCGTCGGATACTCCGCCCGCTTCCACGAAGAAGCGCAAAGACAAAGCGGTTAAACCCAGGCAAGATGAGTCGTCCGTTCCGGACGCCGGTTCTTTAGAGGCTTCAGTGGAACCGGTGGTTCCGATGGAGGCTTCTCTGGAGTCTCAGGGGGAGACTTTGGTTTTGCAAGATGTGGCCTCTCACGAGGCAGGTCAGGCTGAAGGGGCTTCTCAGGTTTCTGTACTCCCCTCCCTTCCCAGGGTGGTTAGACCCTCTCAGTCTGTTTCCAAGGCTTCTTCCAGAGGCAGGCCAGGTTTAGCTTCTGTTGGTGTCAGTCCTAGTTCAGCAGGGTCTGTGCCTAAGAAGCACATGCTTAAAATGGCGGAAGATTTGATTACTCTGATTAGAGGTTCTTTGCCCCCTCCTGATAAGAGGCCTAGGGTGGAGCCAGAGTTGGAAAGTTTTGAACAGGCTTCGGATGTTTCTGAGTCTTCGCCTGAAGACTTGCAGGAGTACACTCCTTATTCTGATTCTGATGCAGAAGATTCCACTCCTTCTGCTTCTCCTCCAGAGGATTTTTCTTTTTCAGAGACTCTTCATTCTATGAGGGAACATTTTAAGTGGGAAGGTCAGGACTTCTCTGATTCACGGAAAAGGCTTAGGGAATTTTTGTTTTTACCTCAACATAGGCCCTTAGCTATACCCCCTGTTCTGGATGTTGTGCAAGATATATTTTCAGAGGCTTCACTTAATCCTGATTCTCTGCCTCCTGCACCTGTTAAACCGGATAGGTATTACAGGGTGCCTGAGGCTCATAAATATCTCTATAAGAGTCCTAGGGCGGACCCAGAAACTATTAGTCCGGGACCTAAGGGTGTCAAGGCCTCTGTTGTAAAGAATCCGGTTCCTCTAGATAAAGAGGCCAGAGCTTTGGATAGATGGGGAAAGAAGGTCTATACATCTTCTACCTTAGCAATGAGGGCTTTGAATTGCCAGTTTCATATGTTGAAATATCAAAATTTTCTTCTTTCGCAATTGAAATCTAAGGTGGATGCTCTGGCAGAAGGCATTGACTGTAAAGAATTACAAGATTTGGTGCATGTCTCTGAACAGGTGGGTAAGCATTCTTTACAGTGTGGTTTTGATGCTTTGCAGGCCTCTTCTAGGGTGGCTGCCACTGGTTCAGTTCTTCGCAGGCACGCCTGGCTTAAGGATCAGAATTTATCTGACCATGTTAAGACAAGGATTTTGGATGCTCCTTTGCATTCTGAAGTGTTGTTTGGTCCACCTGTGGAGTCAGTCTTGAAGAAATTGGAAGACAAGGCTAAGTCTATGCAGACTGTTAAAGATTTTTTGCAAGTTCAGCCTCCAAAGTTTAGTAGAAATTGGCCTGCTAAGGGGTGGACGATCCTTCTTCTGATTCTCAGTCTAGGGGTAGATCTAGACGTGGTAGGGGCAGAGCTCAGAGTTCCTTCAGACCTAGAACATGGAGTTCACCTGCACAGTCTTCGAGTGAGGGCATGGGCCAGTCCTTTCGTAAACAGGCCCAATGACCTACTTTTTCAGCTGCCAGATCCTTCTTGCCTGGCAGCACCTTTGGGAGGACGGTTGGCACTCTTCAAGGAAAATTGGATTTTAATTACCCAAGACAAATGGGTATTGGATATCATACACCAAGGTCACAAGTTTTATTTCCATACCTTACCTCCTTTCAAAGGCATGCCAGACGTTCCTCCTCAGCAAAGACTAGAGGCTCACAAACAGATTTCTCTACTACTTCAAATAGGAGCTATGCAACCGGTCCCTCTGCCAGAGGTGGGCCTAGGATTTTATTCTCGCCTGTTTCTAGTACCAAAGAAAGGGAACACGTGGAGACCAATTCTGGATTTATCTATCCTCAACACATATCTGGACATTCCCAAGTTCAAAATGTTGACGTTACAACAGCTTTTACCTCTGCTGGGCAAAGATCACTGGATGGTGACTCTGGATCTCAAGGAGGCTTACCTTCATGTTCCTATCAGGCCCAGTTGCAGGAAGTATCTGCGTTTTCGGGCTGGGACTTTTCATTATCACTTCTCTGCATTGCCCTTTGGCTTATCTACTGCGCCCAGAGTGTTCACAAAGGTTCTGGCTCCAGTGGTAGCTGTCTTCAGGCTAAGAGGAATACAAATCTATCCTTATTTGGACGATTGCCTGATTCTGGCTCAAGGAAAGGACGAACTTCTTCATCATTTACAGTATGTGATGGCAGTGTTACGAAACAAAGTCCAGTCTAGTACCCTCTCAGGACATGTGCTTTCTGGGTGTGAGACTGAATACAGCATCCCAGATGGCCTTTTTGACCCCGGACAAACAAAAGAATCTTTCTCTTTACTTCCATCAATTGTCTCGTCAGTCCAGGCTGACTGCAAGGACAGTCCTTCAAGCCTTGGGGTTCATGGCATCTTGTATTCTGGTACTTCCCAATGCCAAACTGCATATGAGGAAGCTACAATGGTATCTCAAAAATGTATGGACGCAACACTGCCAAGATATGGACACTGTCATTCAGATAATACCTTGCATTCAAAAGGAATTTTTGTGGTGGGCTCAGGAATGTCACCTAAACAAGGGACTCTCTGTGACCCGACCAGAGGCGAGTCAGATTCTAACGACAGATGCCTCAGACAAAGCTTGGGAGCTCATCTAAATGGAAAATGGGTACAAGACACGTGGCCTGCCAGACTTCAACATTTACATATCAACTTGAAGGAGATGTTAGCAGTTCAATTTGCATTGATAGCTTTCAAGGATTTACTTCTTCCAGGGCAGGTGTTGATTCAAACAGACAACACAACTGTCATGTGGTACATCAACAAGCAAGGGGGACACATTCATACCCTCTATGCAGACAAGCAATGATTTTGTGGGAGACTGCTCTCAGTTTACAGCTAAATCTTCAGGCAAGGTTTCTGCCAGGAACACAGAACTCCTTAGCAGATGTGTTGAGCAGACAAATTATGGATCCCCACGAGTGGAAATTGGATCCTCATGTATTTCAAAAATTGACAGTGTTATGGGGAACTCCAGACATAGATCTGTTCGCTTCTCCACTAAATTACCAGCTGCCAAAGTTTTGCACAAAAGGTTTCATCCCACAGCTTGGAAAGTGGATGCTCTCTCATTCAATTGGAGCAATCTTCACGTGTATGCCTTTCCACCACTGCCTCTCCTCCCAAAGGTACTCCTGAAGGTCAGACAGGACAAGCCAACCATGATTTTAATAGCTCCGGATTGGCCTCGACAGCACTGGTACCCATTACTGAGAAGTCTGGTACGGGAGCCTCCATGGCCTTTGCCTTCGATTCCACACCTGCTGTCTCAGGAGAACAGTCATTTACTCAATGTCAAACTTCACTCTCTGCATCTAACAGCCTGGCATATTCTGTTTTAAACCCTGGAGGGTCTCAGCTTCCACAACAAGTTTTGAATGTTATTTTGGAGGCCAGAAGGCCTAGTACAAGGAAAGTTTACGCAGATAAATGGAGAAGATTTTTAATTTGGAGTGCAGCAAAGGACTTTGATGTTTCTCAGCCTAATTTAAGTATTGCTCTTCAATACCTTACTGAGTTATTGGACAAAGGTTTGTCCTTCTCCTCTATAAAAGTTCATGCTGCAGCAATTTCTGCTCACTATGACTGTGATCCACCATTATTTTCTCATCCTTTGTTTAAGCAATTCCTTAGAGGGGCAAAGAATATAAGACCCCCACGTAGAGCTCCTACTCCTGCTTGGGATCTCAATTTTGTGTTGGAGAAACTCACTCTACAACCTTTTGAGCCTGCAGCGACTGCCGAGTTGAAATATTTATCATGGAAGACTGCTTTTTTGTTGGCCATTACCTCTGCGAGAAGGGTTTCTGAATTACAGGCCCTTATGGCGGTTGAGCCTTTCTTAATTTTCCACAAGGATAGGGTGTCTTTGCGTACTAACCCTTCCTTTATGCCTAAAGTGGTTTCTAGTGTGGCTTTAAACCAAACTATTCATTTGCCTACTTTTTATGCAAACCCCAAAATAAAGGGGAGAAGATTTTGCACACTTTGGATATACACAGACAGTTGCGATATTATTTGAGCAGAACTAAAGGGTTCAGGCAGTCTCAGCAGTTGTTTGTTTCATTTGCTTTGGGTTCTCAGGGCAAACCTGTTTCAAAACAAACTATTTCTAAGTGGATTGGTTTTGTATTGCTTTCTGTTATTCCCATCATGGTAAGGAGATTCCAGCTGGGATTAGGCCTCATTCCACTAGGGCTACTGCCACTTCTACAGCTTTTTAAGGGGGGTGGCTACTAAAGATATTTTGGAGGCAGTTACTTGGAGTTCAGTGCATACTTTCTCTAAGCATTACCACCTTCCTCTTTACTCTAAATCTAGGGCTGGATTTGCCACTGCAATTTTACAGGGCATTTTGGCAGCTCCTAATGCTTTATAGTTTTGCCATCCTCCCTTACCTCTGCTTTGGGATTCTACCCATATGTAAGGACTGCAGCAATGTGAGATGAAGAACATAGTACAGTTTTGTACCTACCATAAATGTAGATGTTCAAGATCCACATTGCTGCAGTCCAATTACTCCTCCCTCCTTCCCCTCTGTAGTTAGAGGTGGTTGTGTGGTTTGGGTTGTAAATATTGTAAATATGGTTAGTGCACGGGTGGTTGGTTGTTTTTGCTGTTTTTTGGCTTTGGCCTTTCTTTTTAGGGCCTTCTGACATCTGGGGCAAGAAAAGACTGAGGATATGACGTCGGTCATGCGCTTTTGTACCCTGACGTCCTGATGTCAGTTTTAAGCGCCTTGACCGGCGTCAGCCTAATACTTTGGTATTCGGGCCGACCGAGGACAGCGGACTACCCATATGTAAGGACTGCAGCAATGTGGATCTTCGAACATCTACATTTATGGTAGGTACAAAACTGTACTTTTTCGAGTTTCAGAACCGAAGTCTTCAACTTAAAGCTAAGTACCCCGTTGGGGAAACTTTTTCTTGCTCCTTACCGATGTCAGTAAAAGTTAATAATTGCATTACTTGTGGGAAGCAAATACCTCATAAGGATTTTCATTTGTACTGTATTCCTGACCACAACGTACCTTGCTGTCAGTTTTGTGCTTTATTTAATCAGCGCACTATCAGTCGTCTGTACATTTTTGCCTCTAAATATTTTGGTTTTAGGTTTAATTATCCAGAAATGACATCTGTTAGCCATCCGACTTCCTGAATTCTGAAAGAACGCAAAGGAAAAGACAGGCCGTTGAGGTTCCAAACTGCAGACAACGCTTCTAAGCCAGTCGCAAGTTCGCTGGTACTCAGTGAGGCGCTTTCGCAGCACCTGATACCCGCTACTTCTGACTCGCCGGCCTCTACTGAGACCCATTCGGAGTCCGGTATGCCGCCAGATGCTTCACCTATGGAACCCGCTGATGTCTCTACCTTGGATGGGTCCGGAGCCGCTGTGCAGGCACCGGCTTCTGAGGGTGTTTTCAGGCCTACAAACTTGCATATTACACCGACTCCACCTTCTATTCTAAGGCCTAAATCTCGATCAATATCTAAAAAACCGATGCCCAGGCCACATGTTCAGGCCCCTTTGCCTAAAAAACAAATGATCAAAATGGCTGAAGATCTTATTACTCGAATCAGGGGTAGCCCCCCCCCCCCCCCTTCTAAGAGGCCTAGGACTGACCTTGACCATGAATTTTCTGATCAGGACTTTGTTTTTTCTAATTCTTCCAATGACCTGGATTTGTCCATGCCTACTTATGAGGATTCTGATGCAGAGGATTCCGTTCCCTCTGCTTCCCCCCTGAGGATTTTTCTTTTGGGGAAACTGTATATACCGTAAGGGAGCATTTCCACTGGGAAAGTTAGGAATTTTCTGAATCTAAAAAGAGGCTTAGGAGTTTCCTTCTTCCTCAGCATAGGCCTTTGGCTATACTTCCTGTACTAGACATGGTTGATGTGTTTTCAGAATCCAGTATAGTTCCTGATTCCCTGCCTCCGAATCCTAGTAAACCTGACCGATACTACAGCGTTCCTGAGTCCCACAAGTTCCTTTTCAAAAATCCTGTTGTGGATCCAGAAACCATTTCTCAGCAGCCCAAGAGCATTAAGGCTTCTACTGCTAAAAATCCTACCCCTTCTGTAAGAGACTCCAGGGTGCTGGATAGATGGGGTAAAAAGGTTTATACTTCTGCAACTTTGGCAATCAGGACTTTAAACTGCCAATTTCGTATGCTAAAATATCAACAGCATATTATGGGACTGCTTAAACAGAAAATTATGTTGATTTCTGACTGTGTGGAAAATAAAGATTTACAGGATTTATTGCATTCTGCTGAACAAGTTGGAAAACATACTTTGCAATGTGGTTTTGATTCTTTAGAGGCCTCTTGCAGGGCTGCAGTTACTTGGTCTGTGCTTAGAAGGCATGCTTGGCTTAAGGAGCAATCTCTGCCTGATCATGTTAAAGCAAAATTGCTGGATGCTCCTTTAAGTCCTGACCGCCTGTTTGGCAATAAGGCTGAAGAAGTTCTAAAAAAGACAGAAGATAAAGCTAAATCTATGCAAACTGTAAAATATTTCTTACAAGTGCTACCTCCAAGATTTAGTAGGCACTGGCCTACTAAGAACTGGTCCTTTCCATCTCCTTCCAGATCCACTCAAACCAAACCCAGACACACCAAAAGCACCAGGTTTTAGTCCCAAGGGACTCTCAGAACTAAGCAATGGGGGCATCCACTTCCAAATCTGAAAATAACAAGGCACCACCCTATGGTAAACAGTCTCAATGACTTTCCTTTAAAATTGCCAAGCACTTAACTTTCAGTCGCCCTTTTGGGGGGAAAGATTGCTCTTCATGCAAAAAACTGGGAACTCGTAACCCAGGGCAAATGGGTTTTAAATATAGTGTCCCAGGGATACAGATTTCATTTCCACACGTTGCCAACACCCAACGGGTGGCCAGACCTGCCCCCAAATCAGTTAGCAGAGGCTCAGAAACAAGTACTTTCCCTCTTAAACATGGGGGCTATTCACCCGGTACCAGAAGAGGAAAAGGGACAAGGTTTCTATTCCAGGCTTTTCCTGGTACCCAGAGAAGGCAAATCTTGGCGTACAATTCTGTACCTGTCTACTCTAAACACCTTTCTGGATATTCCAAAATTCAAGATGCTGACTCTTCACCAGTTACTTCCTATGTAGATGCATGCAAAGATGCATGGTTGGCAACTCTAGATTTAAAAGAAGCTTACCTGAATATCCCAATCAGGGAATCTTGCAAAAGATACCTATGCTTCAACGCAGGCTATTTGCATCATCTGTTCTCTGCACTGCCCTTTGGCTTGTCTACTGTGCCCAGGGCATTCACAAAGTGCCTGGCTCCAGTAATTGCATTTTGTAGACAAAGAAATATTCAGATATATCCATACCTGGACGATTGTCTAATTCAGGCAGAAAACCAGGCCATGCTTATAAATCTGGCGTTTGTAAAAAGGGTTCTAACTTGTCTAGGGTACACTTTAAACGAAAAGAAATCACAACTGGTACCCTCTCAACAGATTACATTCCTGGGTGCAAGCTTGAATACAACTACCCAGATGTCTTTCTTCACGCCAGAAAAGCAAATTCATTTGGTACCTTACGTCAAACAAGTGGACACAAAAAAACTGCTGTCTGCAAGACAAATACTGCAAGCCTTGGGGTTCATGGCCTCCTGCATTCTTCTAATTCCATATGCAAGACTGCATATGAGGAAACTTCAGTGGTACTTAAAAAGTCTATGGAGTCAACATTGTCACAGCCTGGAAACAATGATTCCTATCATACCTTGCCTACACCTGGAATTCTATGGTGGGCAGAGGCCTGCCACCAAAATAAGGGACTGCCATTCACACTACCCCCTGCCACCCAAACCCTATCTACAGACACGTCAGACTATGCATGGGGGCTCACCTGGCAGGAAAGTGCATTCAGGGCAAATAGAACCCAAATCAAATGCACCTACATATCAATCAAAAATAAATGTTAGCTGTACAGAATGCTCTGACAGCCTTCAAGGACTACATTAATTTGGACAACTAATGGTAAAGATGGACAACACCATGGTTGTGGTACATAAACAAGCAGGGGGGTGCACATTCCTACCCCCTCTGCAGACTAGCCATGGCATTGTGGAGCACGGCCTTGAGCTACCAAGTGCAACTACAAGCTCAATTCCTGCCAGGAAAACTGAATACACTGGCAGACGGACTAAGCAGAAATCTCATGGACCCACATGAGTGGAAACTGGAACCATGGATGTTCATCGTGTTACCCTGCTGCAGTCATCACACTTTGGTTATCTTGTAGTCAGGCGGTCCCGCAGTCGGCCTGAATTCCAAAGTCTTGGTCCGGCGTCGGTTGCTGACGCTTCTTCCCGGACGTCAGTGCGCCAGGGGTATATATAATACATCTGACGCCATTTTCTTCAGTCTTTCTTGCCGCGCAGTGCCTGAAGCAGAAGCAGTTCGCAAGTGCCGGTCGGCCGACTCCTGAGATTTTCGAAGTCGAATTTCAGATCCGAAGTCTTCAATAAAGCTAAGTACCCCGTTGGGGAAACTTTTCTTGCCTCAGTCCGATGTCAGAAAAAGTTAACAATTGTATTTCTTGTGGGAAGCAAATACCTCATAAGGATTTTCATTCTTACTGTATTCCTTGCCTAGGCCCAGACCACGACGTCATTGGTTGTCGCTTTTGTGCTAGGTTCAATAAGCGTACTATAAAAAGACGCTTTGATTTCGCACGACACTACTTCGGTAGAAAATTTAACTACACTATGCTGTCGAAGCAACCGACTACCGGCATGCACAAAAACCGCAAGGATAAGGACAGGCAGCCTAGACCCAAGCCAGACTCCAAGGCCTCGGCTGGGCCGGTCTCCGGTTCACCGGTTTTCAGTGAGGCTCCTACGCAGCCCCTGGCTACCGCAGATTTGGAACCCGAGGCCGCTTCGGAGCCTTTGGTGGAGAGTGCTAGGCCGACGCAGACATTTTGTATAGCCCCTACCGTCGACACTGCAGAAAATAGATGGTGCTGCAGAAACACCTTCGGTTTCTGAAGGTGTCTTCAGACCGACTACGTTCACCATAAAAACCCATCCTAAGCTTAAGACTCCTATTAAACCAAAAAAGACTGCACTTCAGTCTCCATTTCAAGGCCCCATGCCTAAGAAACAGATGCTTAAAATGGCGGAAGATTTGATCTCTTTAATCAGGGGTTCCCAACCCCCACCCGACAAAAGGCCTAGACAAGAGGAAGATTATGCCTCCACTGATAGTGTCTATTTCCTCAGGCTCCTCTGAGGACCAAGATTACTGTTTTTCTCCTTATGAAGATTCTGATGCCATTCCCTCAGCTTCTCCCCCTGAAGACTACTCCTTTGGGGAAACTTTTTACACACTATGAGAGAACATTTTCACTGGGAAGGTCAGCACTACTCTGACTCAAAGAAGAGGCTCAGAGAGTTTCTTTTACTCCCCCAGCACAGACCTCTTGCCATCCCCCCAGATGTTCATCGTGCATACAGCTGCAGTCATTACAGATGGGTTATCCTGCCGTCAGGCGGGTCCTCGGTCGGCCGAATTCCAAAGTCTAGGTCCTGCATCTGTTGTCATCGCTTCTTCCCTGACGTCAGTGTGTCAGGGGTATAAAAGAGGCAGCCAATGCCATTTTCTTCTGTCTTTCTTGCCGCGCGGTGCCCGAAGCAGAAGCAGTTCGCAAGTGCCAGTCGGCCAGCTCCTGAGATTTACGAAAGTATTTCAGCCGAAGTCTTCTTTAAAGCTAAGTACCCCGTTGGGGAAACTTTTCTTGCCTCAGACCGATGTCAGACAAAGTTAATAATTGCATTTCTTGTGGGAAACAAATACCTTATAAGGATTTTCACTCTTTCTGTATACCTTGCTTAGGGCCAGACCACGACGTCTCGGCCTGCCGTTTTTGTGCTAGGTTCAACAAGCGCACTATTAAGCGCCGGGCGGAGTTCGCCCTTCATTATTTTGGCAAAAAATTTAATTATCATGTCGTCTGATACACCGACGCCAGTTTTAAGCAAAAGACGCAAAGACAAGGACAGACTTCCGAGGTCTGCACCGAGTACTGAGACCACACTTAGGCCGACTACCGGTTCTCCGGTTCTCAGCGAGGTACCTACGCAGCCCCTGACTACCGATGAAACTATTTTACTGGTGACTTCAGTACCCGAGGTCGCAGGCTCCTCGGTCTCCATTCCCACTGCAGATACCGATGCCACTCTTGGCGGGGAAACTGAAAATTTAGTGAGGCCTGCCATTTCTGAAGGCGTCTTCAGGCCTAGCACCGTCTCTATTAAATCCTTCACTAAATCTAAAGCTGCCATGAAAACTAAAAAACAGGGTCCTCAGACCTCCTCTCAAGGCCCCATGCCTAAAAAACAGATGCTTAAAATGGCTGAGGATTTGATTACTCTCATCAGGGATTCTCAACCCCCCTCTGACAAAAGACCCAGACTGGAGGAAGACTACCCTTCCTCAGACCAGGCTTCTATTACCTCAGACCATTCTGAGGACCAGGATTATGCCTATTCCCCTTTAGAAGACTCTGATGCTGAGGAGTCTATTCCCTCTGTCCCCCCCCCCCCCGAGAACTACTCTTTTGGGGAAACCCTGCATACATTGAGGGAGCACTTCCACTGGGAAGGCCAAGATTACTCATATTCCAAGAAAAGGCTCAGGGAATTTCTACTGCTCCCCCCAACATAGGCCCCTGGCTATCCCTCCTGTTTTAGATATTTTAGATTATGTGTACGCAGAAGCCAGTCTTAATCCAGATTCTTTACCTCCAGCCCCTGTTAAACCAGACAGGTATTACCGGGTTCCTGATTCTCACCAGTTCCTTTATAAAAGCCATACTGCTGACCCAGAAACAATTTCACAGGGTCCCAAGGGAATAAAGGCCTCTACTGCTAAAAAAACTTTACCTTCAGAGAGAGATTCCAGAGCATTAGAAAGGTGGGGGAAAAAGGTGTATACATCCGCCACTTTAACCATGAGGGCATTAAACTGTCAATTTCATATGTTAAAGTACCAACAGTTTTTGTTATCTCAGCTGAAAAGCAAAATGACACAAACAGAACAACCAGATTTGAAAGAGTTGCAGGATTTGTTGCATGGAGCAGAGCAAGTGGGTAAACATACCTTGCAGTGTGGTTTTGATGCTTTAGAGGCCTCATGTAGAGCTGCTGTCACGGGGTCTGTCATACATAGGCATGCTTGGCTCAAAGAGCAAACTTTACCAGATCATGTCAAAGCAAAGTTATTAGATGCACCACTTCCAAAAGATGTATTGTTTGGTGTTAAAGCTGAGGAGGTACTAAAGAAAATGGAGGAAAAAGCGAAATCTATGCAGACAGTGAAAGATTTCTTGCAGGTGCAACCTCCACGCTTTAGCAGAAACTGGCCTTCAAAAAATTGGTCCTTTCCAGCCACGGACAGACCTCAAAGGGGCAGATACAGATGCCCAAGGGGTAGAGGACAACCTCAAGGATCTTACAGAGCTAGACAGTGGCAAGCACCAACCCCAAGAGGTGGAGAAGATAGATCACAGTCATTTAGAAAACAGACACAATGACTTCCCCCTATGCCTGCCAAACAAAGCTATAATGGCAGCACCTTTGGGCGGAAAACTGGCATTATTTTCAAAAAAACTGGCACATTGTTACAAAAGACAAATGGATTCTAGACATTATAGACAGAGGCTACAGGTTCCACTTTCACACCCTTCCAAAAATTAGAGGCTTGCCAAATCTGCCACAAAATCAATGGGCAGAGGCACAAAGACAAATTTCTGCTCTCATGGATATGAAAGCAATTCAAGAGGTACCTGCAAAAGAACAAGGTCAAGGTTTTTATTCCAGACTATTTCTGGTACCAAGGAAGGACAAAGATTGGAGACCCATCTTAGACCTATCCATCCTAAACACATAACTACAGGTGCCAAAATTCAAGATGCTCACATTACAGCAGCTTCTTCCCATGCTGGGCAAGGAGCCTTGGCTGGTAACGTTGGACCTCAAGGAGGCATACCTGCATGTCCCTATCAGACAAGATTGCAGAAGATACCTCAGATTTCTTGCAGGTTCAACCCATTACCAATTCTCTGCATTGCCCTTTGGCTTATCTACTGCGCCCAGAGTGTTTACGAAATGCCTGGCATCAGTAATTGCCTTCTGCAGACAACAAGGAATAGAAATCTACCCATATCTGGACGACTGCCTGATCCAAGCGGACAGCAAGGACATTCTATTGCAGCATCTGGCATTTGTAATAAAACTGTTAAACTACCTGGGATACACAGTGAACAAAAAGAAATCAAAACTAATACCATCTCAACAGATAATTTTCCTGGGTGCCAGCTTAAATACAACCACCCAGATGGCCTACCTCACGCTAGACAAACAAGTGCAACTGTCTCAATACTTGAGCAAAATGGCAACTTTCACCAGACTTAACTGCAAGGAAAGTCCTGCAGGCTCTGGGATATATGGCATCTTGCATCCTACTAATACCATGTGCAAAGCTGCATATGAGGAAACTACAATGGTACCTAAAAAACTTATGGTCTCAACACAGCCACAGCTTGGAAACAATTATACCACTCATTCCATGCCTTCAAAAGGAATTTTTGTGGTGGGCTCAAGCATGCCAAAGAAACACAGGTCTCCCTTTCTGTTTACCTCAAGCAACTCAAATCATCACAACAGACGCCTCAGACTACGCCTAGGGAGCACACATGGCAGATCAGTGCATTCAGGAAAATGGTCCCAAAAGAGAAGCACCTACACATCAACCAAAAGGAGATGCTAGCCGTGCAAAATGCTCTTATGACCTTCAAAGACCTACTCCATCCAGGCCAGCTATTGATAAGGACAGACAACACCACAGTCATGTGGTACATAAACAGACAGGGGGGAACTCATTCATACCCCCTGTGCAGGCAAGCCATGACCCTGTGGAACACAGCACTGGAATTACAAATTCAACTACAGGCACAATTCCTGCCAGGGAAGGAAAACACACTGGCAGACAACTTAAGCAGAAATATGACAGACCTACACGAATGGAAGTTGCATCTTCAAGTCTTCTCAAAGATAACTCAGGCATGGGGACAGCCAGACATAGATCTATTTGCTACCCACAGAAATTACCAGTTGGAAAAATTCTGTTCAAGGACCTATCATCCACAGGCCTGGAAAGTGGACGCTCTCTTTCAATTGGACAGCATTGACAGTCTATGCCTTCCCGCCTCTTCCTCTACTGACCAAAGTTCTATTAAAAGCCAGAGGAGAGAGGCCACAAATGATTCTCATTGCTCCAGACTGGCCACGACAGCACTGGTATCCTCTCCTAAAGAGCCTGACACACTCACCGCCATGGATCCTACCTCTAGTTCCTCTTCTGTTGTCCCAGCACATCTACAAAACCCTTCACAGCCAGCTCAAAAGCCTAAATCTAGCTGCATGGAGAATACCTTAATTTCCCAACAGACTCTTCTCTCCAAGGATGTGCAGGATGTCATCTTGGAGGCCAGAAGACCCTCTACTAGAAAAGCCTACTCCGCCAAATGGAAACTATTTTGTTCGTGGAATCAAGAAAAGGGCCAGAATCCTTGGGTAATAAATATACCTCAAATTTTACAGTACCTAGCTGAGATGTTACAGTGGCCTTTCCTTCTCCTCCATCAAGATCCACGCTTCAGCCATTTCTGCACAATACAATACAGATCCTCCTTTTCAGCCATTTCTGCACAATACAATACAGATCCTCCTTTTTTCTCACATCCTCCAAGGCAGTTCCTCAGAGGGGCAAAAAATATATAAAACCCCCACGGAAACCACCAGTCCCAGCTTGGGACCTCAACTTCGTATTGGAAAAGCTGACCCTGCCTCCCTTTGAGCCAGCTTCTTCAACAGAGCTACAATACTTGTCGTGGAAAACAGCCTTCCTTCTGGCTATTACCTCAGCACGCAGGGTTTTGGAGCTACAGGCCCTCATGGCTGTGCAACCATTCATCATTTTCCATCAGGACAGAGTTTCCTTATGAACCAACCCTACCTTCATGCCAAAGGTAGTATCCAGTGTAGCTTTGAATCAGATTATTCATTTACCTACCTTCTATCCAAATCCACAGAACAAAGGGGAGAGACTACTACATTCCTTGGACATTCACAGACAGCTTCGTTATTACTTGGACAGAACAAAGTCATTCAGGAAATCTGAGCAACTCTTTGTGTCCTATGCTACAGGTGCTCAAGGAAAGGCCATTTCCAAACAGACAATTTCAAAATGGATAGCCCACTGCATACGCTTTTGTTATTCATTTCATGGAAAATCTGTGCCTGTATACATCAGATCCCACTCCACCAGGGCTACAGCTATCTCTGCAGCTTTCCTCAGGGGGGGTCCCTACCAAGGACATTTTGGAAGCAGCTACTTGGAGTTCAGTGCACACTTTCTCCAAGCACTACCACCTTCCACTATACTCAAAATCTAGAGCGGGCTTTGCCACAGCAGTCCTGCAGGGCATCCTAGCCCCTCCTAGTTTCACTTGGTGCCTACCACCCTTACTTAGCTTTGGGATTCTACCCATCTGTAATGACTGCAGCTGTATGCACGATGAACATAGTACAGTTTTGTACCTACCATAAATGTAGATGTTTGAGTGCTCATACAGCTGCAGTCCAGGTTACCCTCCCTCCATCCCCTCTTAGGACAGGCCTTATGACAAACACCTTTATCATATAACCTATTTGGGGTATTCTTTTATGGTGTATTTGCTTGCAACTACTGTTTTTTGATTTATCTACATTGCATGTTTGCATAATATTATGTTTTGCCTTCCTTCTGGGGGCACCTGACATCTGGGGCAAGAAAAACTGAAGAAAATGGCGTCGGTTGCCTCTTTTATACCCCTGACGCACTGACATCAGGGAAGAAGCGACGACAACCAATGCCGGACCTAGACTTTGGAATTCGGCCAACCGAGGACCCGCCTGACGGCAGGATAACCCATCTGTAATGACTGCAGCTGTATGAGCACTCGAACATCTACATTTATGGTAGGTACAAAACTGTACTTTTTAGACATTGTGGATGATGTTTACTTAGAATCTAGTTTGAATCCAGATTCTCTGCCTCCTGCTCCAGCCAAACTAGACAGATTATGAGTGCCTGACTCCCACAAATTCCTTTATAAAAGCCCTGTTGCTGACCCAGAGACTATCTCCCAGTGTCCCAAAGGGGCTAAGGCTTCTATGGCAAACAATCCTGTACCCTCTGAGAGGGACTCCAGAGCACTAGACAGGTGGGGGAAAAAGGTTTACACCTCAGCCACCCTAGCTATGAGAGCACTAAATTGTCAATTTCGCATGCTAAATTATCAGCAATTTCTGATGTCTCAGTTAAAAAATGAGCACACTCCCTCAACAGTCTGAATTGAAAGAAATGCAGGATCTGTTGCATGCAACTGAACAGGTGGGCAAACATACTTTACAATGTGGATTTGATTCTTTAGTGGCTTCCTGCAGAGCAGCTGTCACTGGGTCTGTTGTACGTAGGCATGCTTGGTTAAAAGAACGAACTCTGCCTGATCATGTTAAAGCAAAGCTTCTAGATGCTCCCTTACATCAGGATGTCCTATTTGGAATTAAAGCAGAAGTCGTCTTAAAGAAAATGGAGGATAAGGCAAAATCTATGCAGACAGTCAAAGATTTTCTACAGGTACAGCCCCCTCGCTTCAGCAGAAATTGGCCAACAAAAAATTGGTCCTTTCCAGCTACTGACAGACCACAGAGGGGTAAATACAGATGCCCAAGAGGCAGATGGCAACCACAAGCCCAATACAGACCTCGACAATGGGGCACTGCAACACAGAAGGGAGGAGAAGACAGGCCCCAAACCACTCGAAGGCAAACTCAATGACTTACACCTCATATGGCCAAGCAACACTCTCTTGGCAGCTCCCTTGGGAGGAAAACTAGCACTTTTTTCAGACAACTGGCACATCGTCACAAAGGACAAATGGGTCCTAGACATAATTTCACGAGGATACAGATTCCATTTCCACACCTTGCCAACTAAAAGAGGAATGCCAAACCTGCCACAAAATCAATGGGCAGAGGCACAAAAACAAATTACAGCTCTCATGGACATGAGAGCCATTCAACTGGTACCTATACGGGAGCAAGGCCAAGGATTTTACTCAAGACTTTCTAGTCCCCAGAAAGTACAATGCCTGGAGACCAATTCTGGACCTTTCAATTCCAAACACCTTCTTACAAGTACCCAAATTCAAGATGCTAACACTACAGCAGCTTCTTCCAATGTTGGGCAAGAAAGCATGGCTAGTAACGCTGGACCTCAAGGAGGCATACCTGCATGTCCCTATCAGACAAAGTTGCAGAAGATACCTCCGTTTCATTGCAGGTTCAACCCACTACCAATTCTCTGCACTGCCCTTTGGCTTATCCACTGCGCCCAGGGTCTTCACAAAATGCCTAGCACCAGTAATTGCATACTGCAGACAGAGGAATTCAAATATACCCATACCTGGACGACTGCCTCATCCAAGCAGAAAGCAAGGACATTCTCTTACAACATCTGGCTTTTGTAAAACATCTTCTAAGTTGCCTGGGGTACACAGTAAACGAAAAGAAATCAAAACTAGTACCCTCACAAAATATGACATTCCTGGGTGCCAGCTTGAATACAACGGCCCAGAAGGCTTATCTGATGCCAGACAAGCAACTACAACTGACTCCATATTTCAGAACAATGGCAACAAAGACCCAACTCCCTGCAAGAAAAATTCTGCAGGCCTTGGGCTTCATGGCATCTTGCATACTACTAATACCATTTGCAAAGCTGCATATGAGGAAATTACAGTGGTACCTAAAAAGCGTATGGTCTCAACACAGCCACAGCTTGGACACAATGATATCTCTCATTCCCTGCCTTCAACAAGAGTTTCTATGGTGGTCACAGGCATGTCACCTCAACAAGGGTCAGCCTTTCACCTTACCCCCAGCCAGGCAAACTATGACAACAGATGCATTGGACTACGCCTGGAGGGCACACATGGCAGGACAGTGCGTTCAAGGCATATGGACTGCAGATCAAAGGAATCTGCACATCAATCAAAAAGAGATGCTAGCTGTACAGAATGCTCTGACAGCCTTCAAGAACCTATTACATCCAGGACAACTTACAATAAGGACGGACAACAACACAGTAATGTGGTACATAAACAAGGGGGTACACACTCCTACCCTCTATGCAGGCAAGCAATGACCTTGTGGAACACAGGACTGGCTTACCAAGTTCAGTTACAAGCTCAATTCCTGCCAGGAAAAAAGAACACATTGGCAGACGACCTCAGCAGAAACATTATGGATCCCCACGAGTGGAAACTGGATCCACAAGTATTTGCAATGATAACTCAAAAATGGGGCTTCCCAGACATAGTTTTGGGGGCTGGCAAACAGATCTATCAGCTAACAAAATTTTGTACAAAGACACTTCATCAAGCTTGGAAAGTGGACGCACTCTCATTCATTTGGAAAAACCTGACAGTATATGCCTTCCCTCCATTGCCTCTTCTCACAAAGGTGCTCCTGAAAGAAAGGAGAGACCATGACTGATACTCCTAGCCCCAGACTGGCCACACCAGCAGTGGTACCCACTATTAAGGAATATGGCCTAGGGCCCACCTTGAAGTTCATCACAAATTGCCCATTTGCTCACACAGCAAAACAATCAGATTCTACACAGCCAGCTTAAAACCTTAAATTTGGCTGCATGGTAAGTCACCTAAGCATCCAGCCAGCTCCTCTTCCTCAAGCAGTTATGGATGGTATTCTGGAAGCTAGGAGGCCCAGCACCAGGAAGGCCTACTCGGACAAATGGAAAAGGTTTTGCAGCTGGAACCAAACTAAAGGCCAAAATACCCTTCAGCCTCACATGCCTCAGATTCTACAGTATTTAACTGAGATGTTGCACAAAGGACTTTCTTTTTCATCCATTAGAATCCACGCATCAGCTATTTCAGCCCACTACAACACGGATCCACCCTTATTTTCACATCCACTTCTAAGGCAGTTCCTCAGAGGGGCAAAAAACATTAGGCCCCCCAGGAGAGCACCTACGCCAACATGGGACCTCAATTTGTTCTGGAAAAATTACGCTACCTCCCTTTGAACCAGCTTTCTCTGCTGATCTTAAGTTTATATCATGGAAGACTGCCCTGCTGCTAGCAATAACTTCAGCCAGAAGAGTCTCAGAGCTGCAGGCACTAATGGCAGTGGAACCTTTCCTCATTTTCCATCAAGACAGAGTTTCTCTACAAACTAATCCTTCATTCATGCCTAAGGTGGTATCCAGTGTGGCTTTAAATCAAACCATCCACTTACCCACCTTCTTTCCAAATCCACAGAACAAAGGAGAAAGACTCCTGCATTCCTTGGACATTCAAAGGCAACTTCGCTACTACTTGGGTAAAACTAAGGTTTTCAGAAAATCAGACCAGCTCTTTGTATCCTATGCTACAGCTTCGCAAGGGAAGGCTATATCAAAACAGACCATTTCCAAATGGATAGGACATTGCATTCGTTTTTGCTATACCCACCATGGAAAACCAGTTCCTGCTACCATAAGGCCCCACTCTACCAGGGCAACAGCTCCATCTACAGCCTTCTTCAGGGGGGTCCCAAACAAGGAGATTTTGGAAGCTGCAACTTGGAGTTCAGTACACACCTTCACCAAACACTACCACTTGCCACTTTACTCTAAGACTAGAGCTGGCTTCGCCACTGCAGTTCTGCAGGGCCTTCTAGCCTCCTCTAACCCTCTTTGATGCCTCCTCCCATCCTTAGCTTTGGGTCCCATCCTTAGCTTTGGGATTCTACCCAAGTGTGATGACTGCAGCAGGGTAACACGATGAACCTAGTACAGTTTTGTACCTACATTTTACTCCAGCACCTGGAATTTGTTCAGAATCTACTCAAGTACCTGGGATTCACTGTGAACGTAAAAAAGTCAAATTTGACACCCATTCAACAGATACCTTTCCTGGGTGCTCTTTTAAACACAACAACCCAAATGGCATTCCTGACATCAGAAAAACAACTACAGCTGGCTTCAACTTTCAAAAGCCTGGCGTTAATGTCTCCGCTAACTGCAAGGAAATTCCTGCAGGCTTTGGGTTACATGGCTTCCTGCATCCTACTCCTACCATATGCAAGGCTGCTTATGAGGAAGATACAATGGTACCTAAAGAGCGTATGGTCCCAGCATTGTCACAGTCTAGAAACAGAGATTGCTGTCTTGCCTGCAAAAGGAATTCCATTGGTGGGCCATGGCATGCCTTCAAAACAAAGGGAAAGCCTTCAGTCTACCTCCAGCCTACAAAGTGATAACCACGGACGCCTCGGATTATGCATGGGGAGCCCACTTGCAGGGGAAAGGCCTGCAAGGTTTTTGGACAGAGGATCAGAAGCATCTACATATCAATTTAAAAGAGATGTTAGCTGTGCAGAATGCCCTCTTGGCTTTCAGGGATCTTTTACAGCCAGGGCAGCTACTGATACGGACAGACAACACCACAGTTATGTGGTACATAAGCAAGGGGGTTCACACTCCTACCCCCTTTGCAGACTAGCCATGACTCTATGGAACACAGCACTAGCTTGCAAAATGGACCTACAAGCTCAATTCCTGCCAGGGAAACGAACACTCTGGCAGACAGCCTGAGCAGGAACCTGTCAGATCCACACAAGTGGATGCTAGACACCCAAATATTCAAGATGATTACAGAAGCCTGGGGCTGCCCGGACATAGATCGTTTTGCATCTCCCCACAACTACCAGTTAGACTTTTTGCACAAGGACATATCACAAGCTAGCATGGAAAGTGGATGCTCTCATTCAGTTGGAGGAACCTCTCTGGGTATGCCTTTCCACCATTACCTCTTCTACCAAGGGTGTTATTAAAAATAAAACAGGACAAACCAAAGCTGATCTTAGTAGCCCCGAATTGGCCTCTACAGTTTTGGTACTCAACACTGATAAATCTATCCCAGGAACCTCCTTGGATTCTACCTCAGATTCCAAATCTTTTGTCTCAACATCAGGGCCAGGTCCTGCACTCAGTTATCAAAACTCTCAGCCTGGCGTATTCAGGGTCTATGATTAATCCTACCCTTTCCAAACACGTCATGGATGTTATCTTAGAAGCCAGAAGGCCTAGCACTAGGAAATCTTATGATGGTAAATGGAAGAGATTTTGCACCTGGATGCATGCTCAGGAATCAGATCCTCACATTCCAAGTATTCCATTAATTTTACATTACCTAACAGATATGTTGCATAAGGGTTTATCTTTTTCGTCCAGAAAAATACATGCCTCTGCTATCTCTGCACATTATAATACAGATCCTCCAATTTTTTCACATCCACTTCTGAAACAATATCTCAGAAGAGCAAAGAATTTAAGGCCCCCTAGGACACCACCCAACCCTGCCTGGGACCTCAATTATGTCCTGGCAAAACTAACTCTCCCTCCTTTTGAGCCCGCGGCCACATCTGATATAAAGTATTTATCATGGAAGACTGTTATCCTACTGGCTTTAACTTCAGCCAGGAGAGTCTCGGAGTTACAAGCGCTCATGGCTGTGGAACCTTACATTATTTTTCATCAAGACAGGGTTTCTTTGAGGACTAACCCTACTTTCATGCTTTCATGCCTAAAGTGGTTTCTAAAGTGGCTTTAAACCAAATTGTTCACCTGCCAACTTTTTTCCCTAATCCACAAAATAAGGGGGAGAGGATCTTGCATTGTTTGGACGTGCACAGGCAGCTTCGCTTTTACCTGGACAGAACCAAGGATATCAGGAAAACAGAACAACTGTTTGTTTCTTATGCAGCAAATTCCCAAGGCAAAGCTATTTCAAAACAGGCCATTTCTAAATGGATTGCTCATGGAATCAGATTTTGTTACTCTCATCATGGAAAGCAAATCCCAGGAAACATTAGGACTCACTCTACCAGAGCTGCTGCTACTTCAGCTGCCTTTCTTAGGGGAGTTCCTACCAAAGATATTCTGGAAGCTGCTACTTGGAGTTCAGTGCATACTTTCTCTAAGCACTATAATCTCCCTCTTTATTCTAAGTCTAGGGCAGGCTTTGCTTCTCCAGTCTTGCAAGGCCTTCTAGCCGCCCCTTCTACTCAACCTCCACCCTTTATCTCAGCTTTGGCATTCAACCCTACAGTGATGACTGCAACAGTGAAACACGAACATAGTACAGTTGTGTACTCTTACCATAAATGTAGATGTTGGAGTGTCTTCACTGTTGCAGTCTGGGTTACCCACCCTCCTGTCCCCTCTTATATTTTTATTGGTGTGGTTCCCTGCTTCACCCTTCTGAGGTGTATTTGCTACAGGGTATGGGGTTTTGTTGTATGTTACATTTTTGTTTTACTTTTAGCCTTTACTTTTGGGCACCTGACATCTGGGGCAAGAAAAACTGGAGAACATGGCGTCGGCTGGGAGCTTTGTACCCCTAGCGCTCTTGACGTCAGGAAGGGTGAGTCCACAGCCGACGCCGGACCCAGACTTTGGGATTCTGGCCGGCCGAGGGCTGCCTGCCGGCAGGAAGAACCCTACAGTGATGACTGCAACAGTGAAGACACTCGAACATCTACATTTATGTAAGTGTACACAACTGTACTGTCTTTACACTGTTTGGTTATACAGCCACCACAACTTTCTTCAAGATTTTTGTTTTCTCCCAGCAGTTAAGCAAAACCGTCCAGATCTTTATCAATTTCTTTCAAAGTTCTGCAAGAACACCACCTGTTCCTGGACACTCCCCAATTCATTATACATCCCCATTTGTATCTCCTCTTTTCTCTTTATTTACATTTGGTAACTAGGAAGTTCCAGCTGGGCCATGCAAAAGACCCCTTTTAAGTGGAGGCTAGAAGAGAAAGAGCTCCAATAACATTTAGCGAGAGAAAAACAGATTGTAGCAGACCTTTGTGAGTACAGTGAAGTACAGATATTACAGGTTCAACATAAACTAGGCATCTGGGTAAATATGAGAAGTAGCAGTTGTCAAAGGAAAACTAATAAAATGGGGAGACTACATTAGAGTAAGTAGGATACATGAAACAGGAGGATAAAACGAGAGAAGAGCTAAATGTTGATAGAGAACCGTACTAAAATGTTTAAAAATGTAGAGGATTGAATATAAAAGTGGCTGAGGGAGAACTGAATAATGTGCATAATCACGGTTACAAAAATAAAAGGTTAAGAATTCACATAGTCAGTTATAAAAGAAGCAGTTAATCTTGGTATAAAATTCTATAAATATTTCCATTTATTTGCCTTTTCTTGCTTTCCATATTGCTCTGCTTTATAAAAAAAATTCTCATAAAATTTCTTATCTGTAATGCTTCTACAGAATCTGTGGTTATTTTTCTTTTCAGATGTTCCCCAAGTTTGGTGACAGCCCTTTCTACTTTGTTACCCGAGTTATTGTGCTAAAAGTTTCTGTGTTCTGGAGATGTCAGAAATTGTTGCTTAACAGCAATCTTGGAAAACGTGTGCATGCTATTTAAATACTCCTTTATTTTCCCTTTAGTACCCTGCAGTTCCCCTTCTTGTTGTGAGATTCCCTTTATTCTGCAGTACTTCAAACTTTGTCAACCCTAACTCTTTCTCTTATTTCTGTTTTGGTTTTAAACTTTTGTCCAACTCACTAGCTGCCCTTTCATCTTCCCAACAATTCTCAAGTCAGTTCCGCTAACTATTCCTTAAATTCCTTTCTTTTGAACTGTTAAGAAGGAAAGAGACGTTCAAATTTTAATTCATTACCCTGCATTTTTGTCTTGGTTCTTACTGGAGCATGATCTAATATAGTTATTGGATGTTTTTCAAAGCTCTCAAATATACATACTCCTGTGAAGTATAATTTGTCTAGTCTAGCCCTATTATTATACTTTGGAAAATATGCAAATTGTCTGTTTTTTTACTACTGAATTCACATCATCTGTACCAAATATTCTGATATATTTCTACAGAAATGTGTGCTCCTTTGTTACATTTTCCAGTGTAGGTCCCCTAATACATCCTCACTATTGCAAATAAAGTTCCAGTCCCCATCCATAAATATTCCCACCTGAAAGCTAATTATTGCTTCCCAAATTCTCTTAAGCTCCGTTATAGCATCTTTTGGTGAAATAGAAGTACATTTCCTCATAATCCTCCTCTCCTGCCAGTAGCCTCTTATAACCACAGATCTTCCATTGCTGTCTTTTTTTCCCTCTTTTTTTCTATCAATATTGGAGCCTGTCTTACAATCAGTATTAATACTTCCCTTTTCTTTTGTCCTTGCTATTCTGATGAAATGTCCAACCTGAAATCTTTTTTTTCCTCTTTGTCAAATTCACATTCTTTTCAAATGTGTCATCTGCAGTATTGCTGTTTATTTCTAACATTTCTGAATATATTCAGTAATGTTTGCTTTTTGTCTGTACCTGTAATGCCATTTGCATTCCATGTTGATATGGAAAGAGTAACCATTATGATAAAACTATTACTCTCATCCATTTGTTACATCACTGTTCTTTTGAATGTCTATTTCTAACTTCTGGATTACATGGTCACATTGTTCAGAAAGCTGATCTTTTATGCAGTTGCTTCTTTTCAGCTCCATTTGAACTTGTCAAGTTTTTAAAGACTTTTTGCTTCGAAGAAAACTCTCAGAATAAAGTACATTTTCAGAACCCCTGTCCCATTTTAACTGAACAATCACACAATTATGTACATTTTCAACAAATGAAATTTACCCCACCAAATAGCAGTTACCCCAAATTGACAGCTGCACATGCAGACATTACTGAAACTAAAATTAAGGGTGTCTACTGTAAAGCACAACTTACTCACTTCCAACAGTTTCAAATGTTGTTTATTTTTCACTAAACTACTTGCCACTGTATCTTTTAATGTTAATTACACTGCTGCTTACATTTCTGTCAGCAAAAAGTTCTCGGAGCTCTCAAGGTTAATTGCTTGCACTTGCCAAGTAAAAGCAGTCAGTAATGAGAGAGAAAAAAGTTAACTTTGCAGAGGCATGAAATAATTGTAATTTTCCCCTCAGATCACACTGTTTAGAGTTCCCATGGCAACTGTGCCTGCACCTAAAGGCTTGTTGTTTGTTATTGAGCCCATTTGTTAGTGGAAAAATATGTAATAACTTTGCAAATGCATGAAACTTAGCAGTGTCCATGCATGCCTTTTATCATTTTGTCTTAATTTTTTAAGCATACTTGTTTAGACATGTATGTAGCTTAAACCAAGGGCACTAATCTAGATATCAACCCCTGAAAAAAAAAGGGGGGGGGGTATCTTAATTCTACATATATGACCAATTCAAGTTTACACCCCACCTCAGCAACCCAGTATTGCATGAATTTTGGCTTGCTTCAGTACTGCTTTTCTTGTCTTTTTTACTGTGAAGCTGGTTAACTTGCAACTAAAAAAATACTTGTTTGGATTAATATATTTAACATGTACAGCAGTCACTGTTAAGACTCCCCCACCTCACACTTAAAATACCTCTGACTGCGCAGTATTCAAAACTGCTTTTACAATATTTTGGTATGATTTGCATAGTTCATTTTTATACAACTGTTAATAAAAGCTGTTTTAGGTTTTCGTCATTTTCAGTGTTAATGACCGAGTGGGGAGGTATGCCTTGCACTTCACCAATCAGGTTAACACGGTCAATTAAATTCCAGTTTTTCTTAGCTACATCTTGCAAAGCCACAATTCACATGTTTAAATGTATGATTAACTGGATTGAAGGTATATAGCCTCCAATATATTCACGAATTTCACAAAGGTGCAAGTCGTCTTCCTGGTTATCTCCATGTCCCAGCACCAGTCTTCATAGACTTTGTTAAAGTTTTGAAGGACAGTGAATGACAAAATTCATTACGTAACATGTTGTATAGGGTGCAGTTTGGGGTATTATAAATATGAGGGGAGTCTTGGTGATTGCTGTATAAATACCAAAAATAATAAAGCCAGAAAGTGTTTTTCTTGTAATTTATCCAGGCTTTACAAAACAACAAGATAGAAAAAAGAAGGAAGGTGAAGTTAATATAATTATTGTGACCTTGTCCTGTGGGAGTATAAAACGCAAAAGTGTATTGATCATGTTATGTATTGAATTATGATCTGCTCTGTTTTTACACGGGTGGATATCTAGATTAATGTCCACGGTTTAAGATGTAGGCAAGCATTTTTAAGCAAATTGTTTTTAAAAATGATAAAAGCATGGAAAATTGTATTTTCTCTTATATGAAAAGTCATATTTTCCCATTAACGGATGCTCTCTGTGGGAGACAGGTTTACAGGTGCAAACAGTTAACCATGAGAAGTCTGAACAGTGTATTGTAAGTGAAATTTACAAAGATTCTTTCATGCATCTGTGATGTTACTATCTTTTTTCTCATTGCCAGCTACTTCTATTTGGAGACAGCTATCTGCAGGTGCAAGCAATTAATCAGAGACATTTGAACACTCTGCTGAAAAAAAGTATGAAGTACAGCATAACTAAGGTACATTGGCAGTCTGTTCAATCAGTTCAGTGAAAAAAGTCTGAAATTTTGAAAATTGAGTATATAAGTAGCTGCTTTACCAGCACCCTTAATACTTAATGCATTTAATATAGCAGTCCACAATGTAGCCAGTGCAGTGTTTTTAGAACAAAACATTGTTTACTGAAAGTGTGGAAGCCATTTTTCATATTTGGTGAGGAATAGAAGAGGAAAAGAACCTATCCCAATCCATGTAAATGGGAACACACTTTAACATGTGCTTTAGTATAGGTCATTTTAATTTGAGTAGATATTGCCTGTGGGTACAGCTGCTAATTTGGGGCAACTACTCCTTTCTGGAGTGTTTTTTCTTTTAAATGCACAATGTTTTTAAGTTAAAAAAAAAGATGAGAGTCTTGAAATCTTATTTGGTTTATTGTTGGAGTGTTCTAATTGAAGCAGTAAGTCTTAAAATGTGACATAGGTTCAAATGGAGGTGAGAAAAAACAACTGCATGAAAGATTGCAAGTCTAATAGGAATCCAAAAGAGACCGGCAAGGAACTGGAATTTACTTAAGGTTCTTATTAGTGCCAGAGAAAAGAGGGGACCTTAGTTATTTATATGTGAAACAGATGAAATCCCAGATGGTCATGGTTCTACCATTGTTAAGGATAACTGGATGGTCCGGATAAACCTTCATTACACATAATACCATATAAAGATGGACCGGGACTCTTGAATGTTTCTATGTTTCCTTCTGGGAGAAGGTCACTTCCTGATTAGAGCACTGCTCTTTGGTTTCACCAAGTGCACAGCAGTGGTAGCAGCTCATCTCTAACTGTGGGGGTTCAGTGTTCCCATACATTAACTGGCTCACAAGCACCCCTCCAACAATCTTCTCTGAGCTGGGGACTCCTTAATTGCAAGTTTGCTTACAACTAGAGATAACTGTAAACATGCCCAAGTCCAAACTTCAACCTTTTCAAGCCATAGAGTTCATTGGAGCACACCTGGATACAAAGTTACAAATAGCCAAGCTACTGGATTCCAGGATTACCATACTTCATCACTAAGTGGTGACATTACTTTCCAATCAAAAGCCATCAGCAAGGTTAATTGTCTTTTGTTCAATGGCAGCCGTTATTTCCTTAGTTCTCCTGACCAGATTTTATGAAAGTGCTCCAGTGGACTAATTTCATTGGTCTGAGATGTCAGCCCATGAATTTCCCAGTGTGTCTCATGAAAATCTGTAAAACTCTTATTCAGTGGTGGCTAGAATTTTTGGTAGTATCTCCAGGTCAACCCTCTGTTCCTTCTGCCCAGGTAACAATGACCATGGATGCTTCCCAGCGGGGGTGGGAAGGATAGTTTTTTTTTTTTTTTTTTTTTTTTTGGTGGGGGGGGCTGTCCAAGCCATGTAGTCCCATGTAGTCCCCTTCAGCAGACAGTCTTCATTCACATCAGTGTCCTGGAGATGAAGGCTGTTCTAGCTTTACAAACTTTCTACGACTTCATTCCCAGCAGTGTGATCTCCATCCAGACTGACAATATGTCAGTAACCTGGTATATCAGTAAACAACAAAGAACGCAATGTTAACCAGTTATGTTGAGAGGCCATGAGGGTTTGGCAATAGGTGATGTCTTCTCACTGTTTTCTTTTAGCAGTGCACATTTTGGGGAAGTCCAGTATTTTAGCGGACAGGTTGATCAGGTCTGTTCTCTTCCCTCATGAGGGGTCCCTCAATCTGACAGTGGCAAATCAGATTTTCAGCTACTTGGGCAGACTGTGCTGTGATTGCTGTGCCTCCCCTGTCAGGATCAAATGCAGCAAGTGCTTTGCCCTAATCCACCAGGAGCGGAAATCTCTAAGGGATGCTCTGACCCACACTTGTCCCCCTGCCCCCCCCATGGTCCTATCATCCCAAGGTTTGTACAGAAAGTAATGTGGAGTAAGGGTGCAGTGTATCCTCTTTGCTCCTTTTTGGCCTTGATGTGTGGTTTCCCTTCCTTTGGTCTCATCAGATTCACCCACTTTTTGTGCTAGAACCCCTCTCCAGATCTTCTCTCATGCAGACATTCAAGCCCCTAAGTTGTCTGATGGGTTTCTTCAGTTGCAGTGATGGCTAGAACAACCTGAGCTTTCATCCTCAGTCATTCACATTTTGACCTCTGACCTCTGGGCAGAATCCCTCTACCAGGAAGGTTTATAAGAGTAAATGGAAGTGGTTTAATTTGAATCCATTTTCAGTGACTCTCACATCAATCGTGAACTTCCTGGCTTTTATTTTACAGTGGAGCTGTCAGCTCTACTGTCAAGGTTTACCTAGATAGCTATTTTTCCAATCTTCACAATTTTCACATGGGGAAAAGTCAATTAGCCATCATTGCCTTTAGATTATCAAGGCCTTCCTAGAGGGTGTCTTCATCATTCAGCCTCCCTTTTGGGTCCCTTTTCCTCCACAGGATATTACCATTCTTTTACAAGCCATAACTAAAACCCCTGCAGCTATGGTCAACTTAAAATATCTCACTTGGAAGACCTTGTTTTTGGTTGCAGTCACCTATGCTATGAGGGTGTAAACTCCATGCTCTTTTTTGTAAACCTTATCTAGCCTTCCATAAGGATAGAGTTGGTCTAAATATTGCTCCTTTCTCCCTAAGGTGGCTTCTGAGTAATCACTTAATAAGTCTATCAGCTTTCCTGTTTTCCCAAGATTAGCCAACAAAGGATTGTACATGTTACACCTGCTAGACATGCACCATCAGCTTTGTTATTATTTGCAACATACTAAAAAAGTTAAGACTGGCCATTTATTATTTTTTTTTCCAGCCAGATCAGGAAGGCAGTGTCTAAAGTGGCTGTGTCACTGATTATCTGGTGTATTTCACTTGTCTGTAAGAAGAGGGGATTATCCTTGCCTAATCTTCCTAAGACTCATTTGACTAGATAAGTGGCTACCTTCGTTGTCACCTTCTCCAGTGTATCACTTGAAGACATTTGTGCTGCAACACGTTGGTCTAATCTCATTACAAACTGGATTTGCAGTCCAGGTCTGGAGTCTTTGGTTTGGATGCCCTCCGGAATATCCTTCCTTAAGACCTCCCAGGGTTTATGGGAGCTGGGGACTCTATCATCCATTGAGGAACAGACAGAGGCGACAGCATCAGATAAGAAAGTTGCCCTTTTATTACAGTAAATCTGTGTTGTCTGTTTCCGTCCTTCAACCACCCCCCTTCCCCCATCCAAATGTTTTTCTCTCTTATTCCTGGACTGACTGCACTGATGGTTCCCATGGCTTGGTCATGCCCTGTTCAAGCTGTAGGTCAGGAAGCAAGTTCCTTTGTGTGTGTGTGTGTGTGTGTGTGTGTGTGTGTGTGTGTGTGTGTGTGTGTGTGTGTGTGTGTGTGTGTGTTTTAAGGAGGGTATAACATTTTTTATTGTAAGGTATGGGCAAACTCTATCCGAGGCATCTCACTATGTTATGGGGGAATTATAGTTAAGGAGAGGAGCATATGAGCTTTGGATCAAAAATGAGTGACCAAAGTTTGATCCAGTAGCCCACTGAAGGACGGAAGAAACACAAATGTATTGTTATGGTAAGTATTTAACTTTTGTACTGTGCTTCCATATATGCACTGGCCCATAAAGATGTCAGTAGTGAAAGTGGCTTTGCTGAATGATGGTAATAGTAAATGTGTGTTGTATTTGTATTTAGTGAAACCTAGTTTAGAGAGGTTTTGCTGGGGGTGACTTCAGATACATCTGCTAAATAAAGACCTTCATAGGAGATGCCACTTATTGGTGAAAGGTTTGATTATATGCAGAGGTAGAGCAGTCCCGTTTGGATAGGAACCTTTTGCTCTCAACTCCATTTTTGTAGTTTGCTTTCCTGTTTGCTAAACCTTTAATTGGCATGGATTCTTTTCTTCTTTTTTATTCCATCTGGTTTGTGTAAATGCTGGGATCCCCTAATCGGTGGTAATGTGGTCCAGCTGGTAAATTTGTAATTAGCCACATAACTGATGCCTCCTCGCCTAAGGTGATACTGTTTTGAAAAAGGTGGAAAAGGCCTGTTAATGTCTGAGGGTAACAACTTTTGATATGTCCATGAAGCTGTTTGTAGGGGTTCTGTTGCCAAATTGAATCTGCATTTTGTAAATAATTTTTTTTAGGTGGATCTAAATGGTGTAGTAAACCCATTTTACAGGAGGCAGGAAATGCCTTCTGCATTAACAGAATGACAGTTAAAGCAGAAATTCTTATAGTAAATTACAAAAAAGGGGCCTTTTTCAAAATAGACAGAATACGGCATAGACTTTGTTTTCTAGAATTATTCTTTAGGGGAGCTAATCCAAGTTAAATGATGATTGTGGGGCTGCATTTAATTTGACAGTTGTTTCAGGGGAGTAAAATGCAGGATATCTGTTTATTAAAGTAAATAACTGTACTAGGTTTGCCATTTTTTCTAGTTTTATTTTTTTCTAGGATTGTCACTTTTTGTTTTTCACTAATTACTATGTTTTGAGGTGGACTCATTAACTTTCCCTTTCCCCTTCCCAAATCTGAAATTCCAAGTTATACTTACTTTTCCCATATCTGCTTTTTGTTTCTATAGCTGCTGGCCATAGAGCCTCCCTCACTGACATTTTTTCTCCATCCCAGGTGTTGGATGCTGGCTCCCCTTCCTTCACCCTACTGACTCATTCAGTCCTCTATTTGGGTGAGAGCTGGGCACCTTTCAGCTTGCGTGGAGTCCTGTGACTCCGTTCTTTCTCTGGATGCAGGTGTCATTCACCCCCCCCCCAAAGAAGTGAGCTTTGAGTAATAAGAAGCAAGACTGTCCAAAGCACATAATCCCCTTCAAAGGCCAGTCTTCACTTCCGTGTCCTGGAGATGAAGACTGGTGTACTAGACATTATTCCCCTCTATCCCTGGAGCTCCAAACCTCTGCATCAGCTCTAATTATTTGCGTCTTTCCTGGCTAGTTCAGCATACAGTTGGGCATTGTGTGTAACCTCTAGGTCCACTTATGCAGTGTCCAGTGCTCCCTATGGCTGCTCACTTCCATCCTTGCCAGCCTGCACTGCTAATTAAACTCAGCTTTTCTGGGTTACATTTCTTTCTGCATTAAAAGGGGTTGGCTAAGTACCCCAACCAACCCTCATTTAAGAGCCTGCTCATACCCGCATGGATATCATCAGCACAGTGGCTCCTGTGCTGCAAATAAAACGCAGGTGTTCTGGTTTGCACAGGGGTGGGACATGCATCTCCTGCCTGTTGCAAGTCAAGTTTATCTCCCATACTGGATATTCCCAGCACTAAGATGAAAGCCATCTTGATGGCTATCATCCAGACAGCTATGGCAGTGATTTTGTTTCCTCTCTGGTATCTTGGCAACTAGTGTCATCCTTGGAGGCTGACTTGAGCACCTACATCACCATGACGTCTCCTACACCCTCCGTGTGCCTGCTTCTAAGATAGTAAGGAGGGAAACTGTTACTGGCTTAAGATCAGCAAACCCATGTACCCTGTCCTAGCCACTCCAAAACCATGCAGTCTGCTGTTTGCTATGTGATATCAGCCAGCTAGAAGTAACACCCCCTCCCCGCCACTCCCCCCTCATAATAGCAAAATGATATCAGCTGTTCGCTTCCATCTTCCCCTTCCAGCTATTTAAAGCTTCCAAAGCCCTGTTTGGACTTTGGTCATTTGGATGGAAGTCAGGGCTTTATCCCTAATCAACGAATCAGAGTCCTGGGTATACTTCCTTTCATTGTTGCAGAGCCATTGAGGTAAGTGGTGGTGTCTATTTGTAAAATAACACCTAAAAAGCCAGAAGCTTGAAATTCTTCATACCTGGTTAGTATTAGTGGTACTGCAAATGTTATAAGAATCTACCGTACACCACCTTTTCCTTACAGAATATGTGTTCTGGCTAAACTCCAATATTTAATTTTTGAAAATGCAGTCCATACTAGGGCTTACAACTACTCAGGCACAGATTGGGTAAACTATTCCAGTGTCATGTAAGTATGTCCAAATATTAAAGCTTTTCAAAACCAGTAGTACAAAACCTAGCTGTGTTAACAATCCCTGGGATTCATTAACACCTACACTAAGTGTACACCGTTCTGAGTGAACAGACAACATAAGAATGACTTGCACCTTCTTCCCCCTAATTTTAGCTTTCTTACTGATGTTCTTTGTGTTTCACTGTTAGTCATTACATTTGGGTAATCTGCTGGCAGGTTGCCCTCAGTCAGCCTGATTAACAAAGTCTTGGGTCCTGCGTTGGTTGCTGTCCCTTCTTCCATGACGTCAGGTCGTCAGGGGTATAAAACATTGCAGCCGACGCTATTATATCAGTCTTTCTTGCCGTGCGGTGCCCGAAGCAGAAGCAGTTTGCAAGTCCCGGTCGGCCGACTCCTGAAATTTTCGTTTTAGAGTTTCAGAACCGAAGTTTTCAACTAAAAGCTAAGTACCCCGTTGGGGAAACTTTTTCTTGCTCCTTACCAATGTCAGTAAAAGTTAATTGCATTACTTGTGGGAAGCAAATACCTCATGAGGATTTTCATTTGTACTGTATTCCTTGCCTGGGCCCTGACCACAAAGTGCCTTGCTGTCGGTTTTGTGCTAAATTTAATCAACGCACAATTTAAACGTCTGTATATTTTTGCTTCTAAATATTTTTACTCAAGATTTAACTATCCAGAAATGCCATCGGTTAGCAATCCAACTACCGGAATACCTAAAAAACGCAAAGAAAGAGACAGTCGAGGTCCAAAACCGACGACGCTTCTCCTAAGCCAGTTGCCGGTACTCGGTGAGGTACTTTCGCAGCCCCTGATACCCGCTACTTTTGATTTGCAGGTCTGTACTGAGACCCATTCGGAGTCCAGTATGCCGTGAGAAGCTTTAAGTATTGAATCCATGGATGGCTCTACCTTAGATGGGTCTGGAGCCGCTGTGCAGGCACTGGCTTCTGAGGGTGTTTTCAGGCCTAAAGATGTGTATATTAAACCGACTTTTCAAAACTAAGGCCAAAATCTAATTCTGTGTCTAAAAAAATGACGCTTGGGCCACATGTACAAGCCCCAATGTCTAAAAAACAAATGATCAAAATGGCTGAAGATTTAATTACCTTGATCAGGGGTAGCCATCCCCCTCCTGCTAAGAGGCCTAGGCAAGGCACTGACTATGAATCTTCAGATCAGGTTTCTATTTCTTCTGATTCTTCTTCTGAACAGGATTTATCTATACCTACTTATGAGGACTCTGATGCAGAAGATTCCATCCCTTCTGCTTCTCCCCCTGAGGATTTCTCTTTTGGGGAAATGTTACATACCTTAACGGAACACTTCCACTGGGAAAGTCAGGATTTCTCTGAATCTAAAAAGAGACTTGGGGATTTTCTTCTTCTTCCTCAGCATAGGCCTTTGGCTATACCTCCTGTTCTAGACATTGTTGATGAAGATTTTTCAGAATCCAGTGTAACCTCTGATTCTCTGCCTCCAGCTCCTAGTAAGCCAGACCGATACTACAGGGTTCCTTACTCCCACAAATTCCTTTCCAAGAACCCTACTGCTGATCCTGAAACCATTTCTCAGGGTCCCAAGGGCGTTAAGGCCTCTACTGCTAAAAATCCTACCCCCTCTGACAGAGATTCCAGGGCGCTGGATAGATGGGGTAAGAAGGTTTGCACTTCTGCAACCTTGGCAATCAGGGCTTTAAACTGTCAATTTCATATGCTTAAATATCAACAGCATGTTATGGGTCTGCTTAAACAGAAAATTATGTTGATCTCTGACTGTGGAAAATAGAGTTGCAGGATTTGAACAAGTTTACTTTGCAATGTGGTTTTGATTCTTTGGAGGCCTCTTGCAGGGCTGCTGTAACTGGATCTGTGATAAGAAGGCATGGTTGGCTCAAACAGCAAAATCTGCTGACCATGTTAAAGCAAAATTGTTGGATGCTCCTTTACAACAGGACAGTCTCTTTGGTAATAAGGCTGAAGAAGTTTTAAAAAAGTTGGAAGATAAAGCTAAATCTATGCAAACTGTGAAAGATTTCATACAAGTGCAGCCACCCAGATTTGGTAGGCACCGCCCTACTAAGAGCTGGTCCTTTCCAGTTCCCTCGAGAGCTGCTCAAGTCAAATCCAGACATTTCAAAGGCTCCAGGTTTGTCACAAGGAACTTTTAGAACAAAACAATGGGGTGTCTCCACCTCCAAACCTGGAAGCAACAAGGCACCTCCCTATGGTAAACAGTCTCAATGACTTTCCCTCTACAATCACCAAGCACTTACCTTTTGGCTTCCCCTTTGGGGGGAAAGCTGGCACTTCATGCTCGAAACTGGCAACTGATTACCCAGGACAAATGAGTTTTAAATATAGTATCCCAGGGATACAGGTTTCATTTCCCCACGTTGCCAATCCCAAACGACTGGCCAGACCTGCCTCCAAATCAGTGGGCAGAGGCCCAGAAACAAGTTCTGTCCCTCATGAATACGGGGGCTATTCAACCAGTACCAGTAAGAGGAAAAGGGACAAAGTTTCTATTCAAGACTTTTCCTGGTACCCAGAAAAGACAAATCATGGCGTCCAATTCTGGACTTATCCATTCTAAATACATTTCTGGACATTCCAAAATTCAAGATGCTGACTCTTCAGCAGTTACTACCTATGCTGGACAAAGATGCCCGGTTGATAACTCTAGACTTAAGAGGCTTACCTGCATATCCAAATCAGGGAATCTTGCAGAAGATACCTCCGCTTCAAAGCAGGCTATTTGCATTGCCAGTTCTCTGCACTGCCCTTTGGCTTATCTACTGCGCCCAGGGTTTTCGCAAAGTGCCTGGCACCAGTAATTGCATTTTGCAGGCAAAGAAATATTCAAATTTATCCATACCTGGACAATTGTCTAATTCAAGCAGAAAACAAGGACACTCATCTAAAGCATCTGGCGTTTGTAAAAAGGGTTCTAACTTGTCTAGGGTACACCATAAAGGAAAAGAAATCCCAACTGGTACCCTCTCAAAAAATTACATTCCTGGGTGCAAGCTTGAATATAACTGCCCAGATGACTTGCCTTACGCCAGAAAAGCAAATTCAGTTGATGACTCATTTCAAACAGGTGGCCACAAAAACCCAGCTATCTGCAAGACAAACTCTGCAGGCCTTGGGGTTCATGGCCTCCTGCATTCTTCTAATTCCATATGCAAGACTGCATATGAGGAAACTTCAGTCGTACCTAAAATGTTTATGGAGTCAACATGGTCACAGCCTGGAAACAATGATTGCTATTATACCTTGCCTGCAACTAGAGTTCCTATGGTGGGCAGAGGCCTGCCACCAAAACAAGGGAATGCCATTTACTCCACCCCCTGCTGCCCAAACCCTAACTACAGATGCATCAGGCTATGCTTGGGGGGGGGGTGCATCTAGCAGGGAAATGTATTCAGGGCAAATGGAGCCCAAATCAAATGCACCTATATATCAATCAGAAAGAGATGCTAGCTGTACAGAATGCTCCGACAGCCTTCAAGGACTACCTTCATCCAGGACAACTACTGATAAAGACAGACAACACCACAGTCATGTGGTACATAAGCAGGGGCGTACACATTCCTACCCCCTTTGCAGACTAGTCATGGCATTGTGGAACACAGCCTTGACTTATCAAATACATCTACAAGCTCAATTTCTGCCAGGAAAGCTAAATACTCTGGCAGATGAACTAAGCAGAAATCTTATGGACCCACACGAATGGAAACTGGAACCACAAGTTTTCAACATGTTGACACGCAAATGGGGGAGCTCAGACATAGATCTTTTTGCCTTACCCCAGAACTATCAGTTGGACAAATTCTGCACAATAATTCATCACAAAAAGCTTGGAAGTGGATGCTCTAATGGAAGTGGATGCTCTATCATTCAGCTGGAAAAACCCATCAGTCTATGCCTTTCCCCCTCTGCCTCTGCTCTTCAAAGTCCTACTAAAAGTCAGGACAAACCAAAAATGATTCTGATTGCTCCAGACTGGCCTCGCCAACACTGGTACCCTCTCCTGCGCAATGTGTCGCACCTTCCTCCGTGGCACCTGCCTCAGACACCTTACCTACTGTCTCAGCAGAACTACCAAATTCTGCCCACTCAGCTCCACACTTTGAATCTTGCAGCGTGGTTAATCAACTAATTTCACCCTTGGCATCCCTCAGCAAACCTGTGATGGATGTCATTTTGGAGGCTAGAAGGCCTAGTACTAGAAAATCTTATGCTGACAAATGGAAAAGATTCTGTACCTGGAACCAATCACAAGGAATAAGCACAGCAATGCCCAATATTCCTCAGATTCTGTAATACTTAACTGAGATGCTTCACAAGGGCTTATCTTTTTCTTCCATAAAAATCCATGCCTCTTCCATTTCAACTCATTGCAACACAGAACCTCCCCTCTTCTCACATCCTTTGCTAAAGCAGTATCTCAGAGGGGCCAAAAATTTAAGACCTCCCAGGAGAGCACCAACTCCTGCATGGGACCTCAATTTTGTTTTGGAAAAACTCACTCTACCTCCTTTTGAGCCAGCTGCTACTGAGGACCTAAAATTTCTCTCTTGGAAAGCCGCTTTCCTTTTAGCAGTCACTTCAGTTAGAAGGATTTCAGAATTACAGGCTCTTATGCCAGTGGAGCCTTTCATTATTTTTTATCCGGACAGGGTGGCTCTCAGGACCAATCCATCCTTTATGCCCAAGGTGGTATCCAGTGTGGCTCTTAATCAGACCATTCATCTGCCAACTTTCTTCCCCAATCCACAGAACAAGGGGTGAGCGGATTCTGCATTCATTGGATGTACACAGACAACTTAGATTCTACTTAAACAGGACAGAATCTCTAAGAAAATCTGAACTGTTGGTGGCATTTGCTGCAGGGGCAGAGGGAAAGGCTGTTTCAAAGCAGACTTTCCAAATGGATAAGCCATTGTATTCATTTTTGCTATATGCACCATGGTAAACCTATCCCCAAGGGGATCAGATCTCATTCCACCAGGGCTGCATCTACTTCTGCAGCCTTTTTCAGAGAGGTTCCTACCATAGACATTCTAGAAGCTGCTACCTGGAGCTCAGTTCATACGTTCACCAAACATTACCATTTACCTCTGTTCTCCAAATACAGAGCTGGCTTTGCCACTGCTGTCCTGCAGGGCCTTATAGCTGCTCCTAATGCTGTATAAACCCATCCTCCCAACCTTAGCTTTGGGATTCTAGCCAAATGTAATGACCAACAGTGAAACACGAAGAACATAGTACAGTTGTGTACACTTACCATAAATGTAGATGTTTGAGTGTATTCACTGTTACAGTCCTGGTTACCCTCCCTCCAGCCCCCTGTTTTTTCTCTAACTATACTTCTCCTTTCTTTTACTATGATTGAATACCTTTTTGGTGTATTTGCCTTTGTTTGAAGGTATATGTTTCGTGTTTTAAATTGTGTGTGTGTGTATATATATATATATATATATATATATATATATATATATATATATATATACACCTCCCCTCTACATTTATGGTAAGTGTACACAACTGTACTATTTTCATGCAGCTTTAAATACTGAGGAGATTCATACCCAACATAGAATCATTCAAGACCCAACTATTCCTATACCTATCATCCAAACGGAAATGCTCCTGCTTCCACCCTACATAAATTCTACTGAATGCCCCCATTGACTATTCTACATTGCTTGCGTTTACTTCTACTCTCCGAAAATAGACTCAGCAGTCTTTCTCTGACTAATGAATTTCTTCCTTAACACTACAAACTGTAAATACTGTATATATCAATACCACAATGTAAAAGAAAAAAAAAAAATGTTCCTATTCTTACAGGTATTTGTATCATATTGTTTTGAATTGATATTCCAGTAATGGGTGATGTTAAGTTGTCATTCTCGCCTTCATTCTTGCTGGATGGGTTCGGAGCCGATCCTCGGCTCCGACTCGGCCTATACTATAGCTCGAGAGCTATTTTTACCAGCTCGAGGCAGCCCTATAACCCACAATACCATGCGCTAACTCCCCAGATCTTGTTTGCCGCTTCGCTGCGAGGTTGTCTTTTTTTTACCAGCTCAGGTCAGTAAGAGATTTATTCTATTTAACTAAAATTTCAGGTAGTTTCTCCAGTTAGTTACCCTTGTTTAGGTCACTACTAATTGTACAACCCTTTTTGTAGCCCTGTTTCCCTTCTCTAGTTAATTTTTATCTTTGGGCCTACGGGCTTTACCTTAGTTTTCCCCACCCCTTATAGTGTCTGTGTGTGTGTGGGTTTTAGTCAGTTCCCTTAACTTTCCTAATTTTAAGTTGAGTGTGTGTGTGGACTGACTGTGTTTACTGTGGATAGGACTATGTCCAAAGACACTAAGGCCTCGGGATTCAAGAAGTGTGACTCGTGCTGTCAGAAAATGTCTCTGACAGGCGGTCACACTTCTTGTGTCTATTGCTTGGGGCCTTTACACCTGCAGGACTCTTGTTCAGTCTGTCACGGGTTTAGTTCAAGAGTCCTGCAGGAGAGGCGTAATAAGCTCATCCTAAGGGGCTTGTTAAAGCCTGATGACTCCCCGTCCAAGTCTGGCTCGGGGAAGTCTTCAAAAACCGCCAAACCCTCTGCTCCAGCTTCTGAGTCGAGGGCTGGCATTATAGAGATGGCTCCGACATCGGTTCCATCCGGATCCGAGGTGGGTAAACTGGTATCCGCTCCGAAACCAGCATCTGAGCCGACCCCAGCGTGCAAGCGCTCTAGATCCCCCTCGATAGACTCCGTCCGATCGGCTCAGAGATCCCCTCTCCTATCGGAGTGGAGTCATAGGACTCACTCATCTAGGTCATCCAGGCTCTCCGATCACGACATCGAGAGGGTGGTCAGTAGGCTCATAAAATCTCAGGCACTAGCCCAAATGCTCCAGAGCCCATCTCACCAGACTGTGGCTCCTTCGGTACCGCCATAGATTCCTCCTCCGACTCACCTCTCGAGTTCGGAGCCGGAGTTTGTCGGAACCGTAACCTTACCCACGTTGGAGCCGATATTCCCACCTTCGGCTCCGGTGTCGTTGGCTCCGACCTCTTCATTGCTTCTGTCCGTGGAGAGGTCCGGGCGCCGGGACTTCATTGTCGGCTTCGAGGGGGCGAGGGGCATCGGACCCTTGTCCGACCCCGCTCTCCCTCTCGGAGCTTCGGCTCCGGTTAGTTCGGCCCCGACATCATTCTCGGAGCCTTCTCTGTCAGTACCGGGGGCGGTTCCGGTCTCTTCGGAGCCGGGACTAACTTTGGTATCTGATAGGGGAGCCTTCGAGGTGATGAGCGTGCTGGACCCAGTGTCCACTCCAAGGTTAAGTTCTGCAGCTCCTCCCTCTACAGTGCCTGTTACGGTCTCTGGCATCTGACAGCAGAGATCCGAAGCGTAGGGTACCCACCTTGGGTGTCTCCTCCTCTTCCGAGGGCTCCCCTCAAGTTTCAGGGGAACCCCCTAGGAAAAGAAAGTGCAAGAGGAAGCACATAGACTCCCCCGAGTCTGTCACGTCAGACACCGACTTGGATGAGTCAGAGGGTTCCCCCAGATCCCCCTCTGAGGATGTCTCTTTCTCAGACATCCTAGAGATCCTAAAACAGAGGGGAAATTGGTCCACTCTCAAACCTTCCAAGGATGAGTCTGTTTACCTTGACGCTTTTGGATCTCGCCCTTCCACCTCCTGGGTGTCTCCCCCTTTCGACCCACTAATGGAGGTAGTGGCTAGAAAGGCGTGGGCAGCTCCTGACTCAATGGAACCTACCCCTAGGAGGCCTTCTAAATTTATTTCTGCACCAGAGGACAAGTCCTTTCTCACCAAAGGTGTTTCAGTTGATGCTATGTGGTAGCAGCAGCCACTAAGAAGGAATTGGCTGATCCTTCTGTACCTGTTCATCCTCCTAACAGAGTCCAGGACCATGGACAGGTACAGCAAGCGGACATTTGCTTCAGCGACCTTTACTATGCGATCGCTGAACTATTTGTCATTTCACCCGTCTTCAGAGAGACCTGCTCAAAGAGCTGGGTGAAACGGTACAGGATCCTCCTTCTGCTGCGGGGTTTAAGGACAAAATAAACTCCCAGATGACCACCCTGAACTCCATTAACTCCTCCATGCGGCTTATCTCTTACGCAGCCGATGGAGCGAGTAGGGCCGCTGGCACAGGTGTTGCATTGAGACGTCACGCTTGGATGCGACTCTGTAACTTTGCCGATCCCTTCAAGGTGTCCTTCACCAACACCCCCTTTGATGGTTCAGAATTGTTTGGACCTCAGGTGAAGAATACCCTCACCAGATGCGAGCAAGATGGTAAGACTCTCTCTGCCGTGGGAGTCCATTTTTCCACACCTTCTAGACCTTATCCTAAGGGACAGAGAGGTGGAAAGATGTGGTTCCGCAAACCACAGGGAGTCGCGCCTGCTGGACGTGGTGAATTTCCCCCTAGAGGCAGAGGGGGGAATAATAACAGACGCCGCCCTAGGGGCAGAGGGGGTCCACAGAACCAGGGTTTCAGGGAATCTTTCCCTGACCAGCCCTTTCAGCATCCCTGAGAAGCTGCCCGACTGTCCGCCTTCGGAGGCAGTCGGGGGAAGATTATCTCTGTACCCAGAAGCCTGGCAATCCCTCTCCCAAGACACATGGGTACAGAAGATCGTATCCGAGGGTTACAAAATTCCCTTCACTTCCCCACCGGTACAACCGCCAAGACCCCTACCAGACGTACCACCCGCACAAAGGGGTCAGGCTCAGCTAGAAATAAAAAAGCTGTTAGAGTCATCCAGGCAGTCCCAGCAGATCAGCTAGGATCCGGAATCTACTCCAGATTCGTTTTGGTACCAAAAAAGACTGGAGACCCATTTTGGACCTCAGCAGATTGAACAACTCTGTACAAAAGACAAAATTTCGGATGGTAACACTGCAGTCCATTCTACCCTTTTTGGGCAGAGACAACTGGATGTGCTCCTTAGACCTCCAGGATGCGTACTATCATATAAAGATACACAGGCACTCCAGGAGGTTTCTCCGCTTCCGGCTGGGAGCCAGTCATCATCAATTCAGAACCCTGCCCTTTGGTCTCACCACAGCCCCCCGGGTGTTCACCAAATGCTTGGCAGTGGTCATGGCTCACCTGAGACGAAAAGGATTCCAGGTGTTTCCATATCTAGGCGACTGGCTCATTTCCGCTACCACCAAGCAGCATCTTATAATGGCCAGGGATTGCACTATTCAACTTTGCAACAGTCTAGGTATTTCTATAAATTTTGCAAAGTCCTCCTTGTCGCCTTGTCAATGTATAAACTTTATAGGCGCCGTATTAAACACCACAGAAATGTCTGCAACATTACCACCTCAGAGAGTGTCAGACATAAGGCGGAATGTTCAGTCCCTGTTTCAGCCCAACAGAGTTCAAGTCAAGCTAGTATTGAAAGCGTTAGGCCTCATGGCAGCGGCGATTCTTCTACTCCCATTAGCCCGCTTCCACATGAGGCTCCTTCAGTGGATGCCGTTTTCTCAGTGGTCCTTTCAACAGCTACCAATGACTCACAATATTTTGATAACCCCTTCTTGCAAGAATCATCTCTCCTGGTGGATGGTTTCCCCTCAGCTTTTTCAGGGCAGACCCTTTGTTCTCCCTCCCCCCCAGTTGCCACGGTGACAATGGATGCCTCCCTGATCGGGTGGGGGGGGGGGCATTATCAGGGCAGGATGGTCCAGGGCACATGGCAACAATCACAATGCCACCTGCACATAAACGTCCTGGAGATGAGGGCGGTGCTTTTGACGTTGCAAGCCCTTCAGAGCTCTCTTCCCACAGGGACTATAGCAATTCAAACGGACAATATGTCTGTAGTGTGGTACATAAACAAGCAGGGTGGAACAAAGTCCTACCCCCTATGTCGAGAAGCACTCAGACTTTGGCAATGGGCGATTTCCTCTCAACGGTTTCTGATAGCAACGCACATCCCCGGGAAGTCCAACGTCATAGCGGACAGATTGAGCAGAACTATCCTCATGCCTCACAAGTGGTCTCTAAATCAAGCGGTAGCAGACAGAATATTTCAGAAGTGGGACCAGCCTTGCTGCGATCTTTTCGCAACTCCTCAAAACAGCAAGTGCCTTGACTTCTTCACACTCTTTCCTCTACCAGGCCATCCCCCCAGAGACACTCTTGTTCACGTTTGGCCCCGGGGTCTTCTATATGCCTTTCCTCCCTTGCCATTGATCCCGCAATTAATTCAGAAAGCAACCGCATTGAGATCCAAAATGATCCTCATTGCCCCGTTTTGGCCTCGACAAGTATGGTTTCCATTTCTGCACAGTTACCTACTGGAACAGCTTTGGCATCTGGAACCCCTTCCGGATCTGTTGACCCATCTCACGGGCAAGCTGAATCAGTCTCTTCATTCCCTCAACCTCGCAGCTTGGTTGCTCCACTTCCAGCCTTAGCCAGGCTTCCCCTTATTTCTCCTCCTGTTCGTGATATTCTAGCTTCCCATAAGTCCAATACTAGGAAGACGTATGCGAGTAAATGGAAGCGTTTTTCGCATTGGGCACAAACTAAGTCCCTAGATCCTTTTCATGCACCCATTCATAAGGTTCTAGATTTTCTGGCGGAGCTTTTTCATTCAGGGTCATCGTCGGCCACTATCAGGGTACAATTAGCGGCCATTGCTAATTTTCATGTTGGGCTCTCAGAAGCAAATATGTCCCACAAACTTTGTAAAGCCTTCAAGGGCATCTTTTTGCTTAGACCTCCAGTTAAAGATCCACCTCCACAATGGGATTTGAATTTAGTTCTAACCTCATTGATTCTGCCTCCCTTTGAACCTGCAGCTTCTTGCTCCCTCAAGCTTCTTTCTTGGAAAACTCTGTTTTTAGTAGCCATAACATCTGCCAGAAGGGTATCGGAACTTCAAGCTTTGTCGGTCCGTCCCCTTTATTTCGTCTTTCACAAAGACAGGGTAACTCTCAGAACAAACCCTTCCTTCCTACCGAAAGTGTCCTCGGAAACAAATCTAAACCACTCCATTGACTTGCCTGTCTTCTTCCCAGACTATGCTAACAGGGCTGAACAGAAATTACATTCATTAGATGTTCATCGCCAATTACGGTATTATCTAGACAGGACAAAACAACTCAGTCAGAACAGCTCTTTCTCTCTTATGCTGTAGGAAAGAAAGGGCTTCCTGTATCGAAGGTTACTCTTTCCAGATGGTTGACATCTATTATTACCTTTGTCTATGAGTTGAGACACAGGCAACTTCCGTCTAGGCCTAAGGCTCATTCAACCACAGCATTTCAAGCAAGGTTACCACTAGATGCCATATGTGCAGCAGCGACATGGGCTTCCAAACATACCTTTATTGCCCATTACAAACTTGATATAGCCTCCAGAAATAGAGCTGACTTTGGTTCCACCGTACTCAGGAGTCTGTTCCATTGAGCCACCCAGGACTAAGATGCTTGGGACGCTGTCCCATCCAGCAAGAATGAAGGCGAGAATGACAACTTAACATTAAGAAGTTATGTTCTTACCATAACGTTCCATGTTAGTTGTCTTCTTCTCGCCTTCTTTCTTGTCCCTCCCTCCTGCCCCCTAGCCTGGATAGACTTCAGGTCTCTGAGTCCTTCCATTTCTGGAGATATAACATGTTACGGTTTCCCAGTATCCTTAATGTTACTAGCAGGGAGCCCGTGCTTGCAAATGAGGATTATGATATTATGATATTATAGTTATACTATGTCTTGGCTTCCAAACGAGATCTGGGGAGTTAGCGCATGGTATTGTGGGTTATAGGGCTGCCTCGAGCTGGTAAAAATAGCTCTCGAGCTATAGTATAGGCCGAGTCGGAGCCGAGGATCGGCTCCGAACCCATCCAGCAAGAAAGAAGGCGAGAAGAAGACAACTAACATGGAAAGTTATGGTAAGAACATAACTTCTTATTCTCTATTACCTATTAGCTGTGTTGTTTGATTTACATCTTGTGCATCTGCATTTCTGAATGTATGAATTCTATTCTTGTATTTTACTTTAACGTAATGTAACCTTCATTGTATTTGTATTGCTTACGGAGCTTTTCTCCCCGGGCCTCCACTGAAAATGGGAACTTTTAGGCCCAGTGGACTTCCCCGGTAATCAAACTGAAAATAAAATAATAAAAAAAATTATATATATATTAATTTTTTTTTTTTTTTTTGCTCCCCATTTGGGTGGCACCTGACATCTGGGGCAAGAAAAATGTAATTACGTCGGCTGCATGTTTTTATACCCCTGACAACCTGACGTCATGGAAGAAGGGACAGCAACCGAAGCAGGGCCCAAGACTTTGTTATTCAGGCTGACTGAGGGCAACCTGCCAGCAGATTACCCAAATGTAAAGACTGCAACAGTGAATACACTCAAACATCTACATTTATGGCAAGTGTACACAACTGTACTATTTTCATGCAGCATACTGAGGAGATTCATAAAGGTTACCACAAAGTATATTCTACTGGTACACGTAGTGTAATCTTTGAATAGAAAGAAAAAATTTGGGGATGTTCTTGAATACAGGTTGTGTACACTTAGTCTAGGTATTGAATCTGGCTGAATGTCTTTAGTAGTATATTGTCAAACTTAGTTTCTTTCTGCTCCCACTCTTGAATTAGCTGGATCATTTTTGTCATCTTTGAGAATAAAATCAAACTCAAATAGTCTAATCTGTGGAAACTGTAAATACAGTAAACTTCAGATTTCCTAAACACATACTGGTAAGACAGAAATTGGCATGTAAGCTCAACAAAGAAACCTTTGGTAAAATCACAATTAATGAGATGTGGCACAGGAATGTAAGGTACTAACCTCTCAAATTAGCATAGTCAGAAAATCAGGTATAGATTCACAAGCTGTTTGTCTTCCAGGTCTTAACTATAAATTCAGTCTGAGCATCAAGGTTGAAAGCAGCAGTAATGTGTTCTTTAACTGCATCAAAAAATTGTGAACTTAATGTTACTAAACACTGAGGTATTCATTGTGTTTCACTGTTAAAAGTAATTGCACATTGGATTGCCTCCCTTGGAAGACCTTGGCCATTCTGAATACGGGAGGATTTCCCCTCCTCTCCCTTCGATCCAGTGGATGCCTTCTTCTCTGACTTTGACATCAGTGGATAAGGGTCGTCAGTCAGCACCATTTCCTATGTTTTCTTGTCAGAGTCCAGTGTATCGGTGGGTCCAAGGCTAAAGATTGAGCATCTAAAACTAAATAGCATGTTAGGGAACTTCCTCTTCATTATGGTTTTATTTCATTTCTATATGATGTTTAAAACTAATGTTTGTGTACAGTGTGGAATACAAATCCCTCCCCAGGACTTCCACTTTTTACTTGTTCTGCCTGGATTCTGAGCATGACGTGTCCAGCTGTCCCTAGTGCACACACTTTAATTCTAGAACCATGAAGCATAGAGAAAAGCTCTGTCCTTTTAAACCCAGGAGGTAGACAAGCTTGCTCCAGCTTTTTCTGTCTGAGCCACCTGCCGCCTCCAACCAGGTCTCTGCACAGGACTTTATGGACTTTATAAAGTCTGAGCAGTCAGTCCCCACACACACACACACACACACACACACACACACACACACACACAAGGAACTTGTGGCAGGAACTCCCCATGAGCAAAGGGGGACATTCCCCACTCCCCAAGGGAAACTGAAATTCCTCAGAGTGAGAACAAGAAGCGGACTGGTTTATGTAGACCACCCTCTCTCTCAGACTTACCAAGACTGACTCTGTGGACTCCTCATCCTCCACCTTATCCCCTGAGGATTTGTCCCTTTAGAGCCACCATTCATAGAATGAAGGAAGCATTCAGCATGGAGTCTAGGGAATTTTCTAAGGCACTAGTTCATTAAAGATAGCTTTTGAACCTGTTTGCCCCTAGACCTCTGGTGATTCCTCCAGTCCATGTAGTCTTGGATGATGTGTTTTCAGATACATCACTGTCCCCAGGCTCCCTCCCTGCTCGCCAAGGAAGCTTCTCTAGAATGCTGGAAACATACAAGCAGCTTTCTTTTAAAAAAAAAAATGTGGATCAGTCGGTGGTGTCTCTGAAATCCTCAGAAAGCTGGTGGGCAAGCAGCCAGGAATCCCTTGCTAAATGACAGAGCAAGACTGATTGACCAGTTTAGCAAGCAAACTTGTACTTCAGCCAGACTGGTTAAGGGAGCTCTGAATGCTCAAAAACCCGAGTCAGTACAGGAGCTGATCAACACCAGGGCAGAGGGGGATACAGGATAAGAGCCTCTGGAAAGAGATCAGGAGTTCTGCATTGTTGCATGTGTACATGCCTAGCTGAGGACTCTGCCTTTCTCAGACCAAGTCAAAAAAGGAACTCGTACCCTTCTCCTACTCAGTGGCAAACTGAGATGGATACCCCCTCTCTGTTTAGAAAGAAGGCTTCCCTCCATTCGGTGGGAAGAAAAATAACCCAAAACAAATAGGTTATCCGAATTGTAAAGAAAGCTAGTTCCTCCATTTTGGGAGTATCCCACCTTTTCCAGGCACCCCACCAACCCCTCCAAACCAAAGAAAATTAATTCCACCTCTTATTCAGGACCTATTGCTTCAAGAATTCACAGGGTGTGCCCAAAGGAGAGGAAGGCAAAGATTCAACTCCTGCCACCTCTTGGCCCCCAGAAAGGATGGCAATTGAAGACCCATCTTGGATCTTTCAGATTAAACAAATTTTTAGTCATTCCAAAATTCAAAGTGCTGATTCTGCAATGGTTACTGCCTCTTATTTTCCCTTGAGTATTGATGGTGACTCTGGACTTGATCACCTGTCTTCATGTTCTTGTCCTACAGGAACACAGGATATTCTTTATTTTCCAGGCAGGGGAGATTACACACTCAAATTTGTGCTTTATTTGAATTATCTACTGTACCCAGAGTGTTTGCCAGATGTTTGGCACTGTTTATTGCTCATTGCAAGATGACACGAGTACTTACTTAGGCAACTGTCTGATTTGGGCCCCAACTCAAAGCTCCTGATAGCCATGCAGATCGCCATGATGGATTCCTTTCAGAAGAGAGAGCTAACCATCAATGTCCAGAAGTGTCAGCTTTCCTGAAGTGCCAAGGGTACCCTTCTGGGACATTCATAGACTCTGTTAAACAGAACATGCATTCTTACAAGAGGACAAAATCTCCTTTTTTCACATTACCTCAGGGACCTCTACAGTAAACAAACCATTACTGCAAGAGAATTCCTGAGACTCCTAGTTTATACGGCTTCATGTGGTAACATAGCAATGATGTGGCATATCAGTATATTTGGAGACTCCCTTATATTTGCTATGTAGACTGACTATGATGAATTTAGGAATTCATATCCCAAGTAACTTTTAAAGCTCTGGGCATATAACATATTTAGCTCACCAATTCCCTAAACAGGGAAGCCTGCATTATGTGAATGGAAGCTGGACTGGAGAGGCTTTCCAGACATTAAAAAAGGGGGACCGTTCAAAGCAAGGCCGTTTTGCATCCCAGGTGAATCACCAAATACATGCTCTGTTTCAGGACAGCACTATACAAAATCCCAAGTTGTAAATGTATTCAGTGTGGTTAACCAGAGAGACTTCTGTGCTGCCTTCTTGTTTCCCCTCATTTCATAGGTGCTGCTATAAAAGGTGAATAAACAGAACTCATACTAAAGGCTCCAGCCAGATTCCTTGCATATTTTTTGAGTCAGAAGTCCAAATGCTAGGAAATCATTTAGCCAAATGAACTGCAGTGTCACGGTGAGTAGTCCTGCACTGTCATTCCACAGATCATGAAACATTTCACAAAAATTTTTAAATGGGACCTGTGTTCCTCTTTTGTAAAGGTGCAGATGTCCTTCAAGGATGCATCTGCAGTCCTTACAAATGGGTTGTCCTGTCGTCAGGCAGCCCTTCGGTCGGCCGGATTCCAAAGTCTGGGTCTGGCCTCGGCTGGTGTCGCACTTCACCCAACGTCATAGCTGCAGTTCTTCAGGTATAAAGGCATCAGCCGACGCCATTTTCCTCAGTCTTTCTTGCCACGTGGCGCCCGAAGCAGAAGCTGTTCGCAAGTGCCGGTCGGTCAGATCCAGAGATTACTACTACCGAATACTACTTCGAAGACTTCTAAAAAGCTAAGTACCCCGTTGGGGACTCTTTCTTGCCTCAGCCGATGTCAGAAAAAGTGAATAACTGTTTAACTTGTGGGAAACAAATACCTCATAAAGATTTCCACTCTTACTGCTTACCTTGTTTAGGCCCAGACCACGACGTAGCAGCTTGTTTAGCCTGTGCTTCTTTCAACCGACGGACGCTTAGACGCCGGTCGGAGTTTGCTGAACAGTTTTTCGGCTCAGATTTTGCGTACATAATGCCGTCGGATCCTCCGACTTCACAAGTTAAGAAACGCAAAGAAAAGGACCGACACTCGCGGTCCGCGGTTTCGGCTGAAACCACGGTTAAGCAAACCGCGAGTGTCTCGGTTTCGGCCGAAACCGAGCAAACGGTTCTATCTTCAGCCGAATCCATGACTACTACCGAGGCCCCTTCTAACCTGGTTGAATCGGCCTCTGAAATTCAACCTGCTACTGTGGTTTCACAAGAATTATCGGACACCATCCCTTTGGATGTTTCAACCCCTGCACGTGGTGCTGCTAGGCCGCCTGCAGCCATGTCCATAAAGGCCTTTGCCAGGGCTAAAGCAGCCAAAACTTCTAAGCCTGGGCCTGCTAAGCCTGGGCCTGTTAAGCCCCCCTCTCACAGGCCCAGTTCCAGTTCCCAAATGCTCACTCTGGCAGAGGATCTCATCTCTTTAATAAGGGGATCCCAATCTCACCCAGACAGGGCCTCTCAACCTCCTCCAGAAAAGAGACCTAGAGCAGAGCCCCCTGAGCCAGTGTCCTCAGATGATTCTTCTGATGATACAGACAATACAGACCATCCAGAGGCTCCTTTTTCTACTTATGAAGACTCCGATGCTGAGGAATCGATTCCTTCTACCTCTCCACCAGAGGAATTTTCCTTTGGGGAAACCTTACATGCCATGAGAGAGCAATTCCAATGGCAGGGACAAGATTTCTCAGATTCAAGGAAAAGGCTTAGGACCTTTTGCATTTACCACAACATAGGCCTTTAGCTATACCTCCAGTTCTTCCTGTTGTAGATGATGCATTTAATGATGCTTGCACTGCTCCTGATACTTTACCTCCAGCCCCTGCTAAGCCCGATAGGTTCTACAGGGTCCCGGACACACATCACCATTTATACAAGGCTCCTTTGCAGATCCGAGACTATCTCCCAGGGGCCTAAGGCAGTAGCTTCGACCTCAGTTAAAACCCTCTCCCTTCTGAAAGGGAATCCAGGTCCTTAGAGAGATGGGGTAAAAAAGTATACACCTCTGCTACTCTCTCAGCTAGGGCATTGAACTGTCAGTTTCATATGATCCAATACCAGGAGTTTATGCTTGATCAGTTAACTAAGAAACTGTCCTCTGATGATTCTTTAGATAAGAAATATGTTCTAGAAATGGTGCATAACATTCAGCAGGTTAGTAACCATTCTTTAAAATGTGGCTATGATGCACTGGAGGCTTCCTTTAGATCAGCCATGACTGGCACAGTTATAAGAAGGCATGCATGGTTGAAAGAACAGGTCTTGCTGGATCATGTTAAAGCAAAACTATTAGATGCTCCTATGGATAAGGTCAGTTTATTTGGTTCTCCTGCTCAACAGGTACTGAAGAAAATGGAAGAGAAGGCAAAATCTGTACAAACAGTGAAATATTTCTTACAGGTTCAGCCTCCAAGGTTTAGCAGGAACTGGCCTTCCAAAAATTGGTCCTTTCCAGACTCCTCTAAAACTCAGAGAGGCAGGAATAGGCGTTCAAGAGGCAGAAATCAATCCAGAGGAGGTGCCTACAGGGGACGCCAGTGGCAAGGTAACAACCAGCGAGGCACAGACACAACTACTACCACTGCAACAGGACAATCACAGTGACTTGGCTCTGGCACCGCCTACCAGGGAACAAATAGCAGCACCCTTAGGCAGAAAGTTAGCCTTATTTTCAAAAAACTGGCACTACATCACAACAGACAAGTGGATTTTGCAAACTATAGACCAAGGCTACAGGTTTCATTTCCATACTTTACCAGGAAAAAGAGGAATGCCAAACCTACCACCAAATCAAAAAGACAGAAGCTCTAAAACAAATAGCTCAATTAGCAAAGATGAGAGCTGTGGAAAGGGTACCATCTATGGAACAAGGAAAGGGATTTTACTCCAGACTATTCCTGGTACCAAGAAAAGAGAAAAATTGGAGGCCTATTCTCGACCTGTCCGCTTTAAACACATTCATCATTGTTCCAAAATTCAAAATGCTGACCCTACAGCAACTTCTTCCCATGCTGGGCAAGGAGTATTGGCTGGTGACTCTAGATCTCAAGGAGGCATACCTGCACGTCCCCATACTACCAAATTGCAGAAGATACCTCCGATTTCTTGCAGGGATCAGAGCATTATCAATTCTCAGCATTGCCCTTTGGCTTATCTACTGCGCCCAGAGTGTTCACGAAATGCCTGGCATCAGTAATCGCTCACTGCAGGCTTCAGGGAATCCAAATATATCCATACCTGGACGACTGCCTGATACAAGCGGACAACAAAAACAAGCTAACAGAAGACTTACAAAGAGTCATTTGCTTACTGCAAGCCCTGGGATATACAGTCAATATAAAAGTCAAGACTGATACCATCCCAAAGAATAACCTTCTTAGGTGCAGAATTGGACACAGTAAAACAGATGGCATTCCTAACTGCAGAAAAACAAGAACAACTTCCTCTCTACTTCTTGGCATTAACAAAGCAGAACAAACTAACAGCAAGGAAAGTACTGCAGGCCTTGGGCTTCATGGCATCCTGCATAATCCTGGTCCCTCATGCCAGACTACATATGAGAAAGCTACAGTGGTACCTGAAGAATTTATGGTCTCAACACAGGCACAGCTTAGAAGTCGAAATACCACTAATCCCATGCCTGAAACAAGAGTTCCTATGGTGGGCTCAGGCATGCCAGTCAAACCCAGGTTTGCCCTTCCACAGCATTCAACCAAGCCAAACCATCACAACGGACGCCTCAGACCTCGGTTGGGGGGCCCACATGCTGGACAAGTGCATATAAGGCTTATGGACTCCAGATCAGCTGCACCTGCACATAAATCAAAGGGAAATGCTGGCAGTAAAACTAGCAATCCAGAATTTCAGACCATTCCTCCAAGAAGGGCAGTTGATAAGGACAGACAACACCACAGTCATGTGGTACATCAACAAACAGGGAGGCACTCATTCATACCCTCTATGCCGGATGGCACTGGACCTATGGAATATGGCTCTGAGCTACAACATTCAGTTACAAGCAATTTTTGTACCGGGAAAAGAAAACATCCTAGCAGACATATTAAGCAGAACTACCTCGGATGCTCACGAATGGATGCTACACCCGGACATCTTCAAGGTCATCACAAAGAAATGGGGACTGCCACAAATAGAACTATTCGCATCCCCACTCAATCACCAGCTCAAGAAATTCTGCACAAGGACGTACCACCCACTTGCTTGGAAGGTGGACTCTCTATCCTTCAGTTGGAAAAGCCTAACAGCATACGCATTCCCACCACTTACTTTGATGCACAAGGTGCTATTGAAAATCAAAGAGGAACGTCCAAGGATCATTCTGATAGCTCCAGACTGGCCAAGACAACATTGGTACCCATTACTGAGGAGCATGTCTCGGGGGAAAATGTGGACACTACCCCTGATTCCTTTGCTGTTAACTCAGAGCGGCTACAACACCCTGCACCCAAACCTGAAAACTCTGCAGCTGACTGCCTGGAACATTACATAACAGCAACTAACCCAGATTTATCCCAAAGGGTTAACAACATTATCCTTGAGGCCCGCAGACCCTCAACAAGAAGGAACTATGCAAGAAAATGGAAAAGGTTTCTCATTTGGAGTACTGAAAGTGGAAAAGATGTGTCAAAGGTAGACATTGCCAACATCCTGGAGTATTTGGCAGAGCTTTTCCATACAGGCCTGTCCTATTCCTCCATCAAGATACATGCATCAGCTATTTCTGCAGAATACAGCTTCGATCCCCCTGTCTTCTCGCATCCTCTACTCAGGCAGTTTCTGAGAGGAATTAAAAATGTAAAACCTCCTAGGAAACCACCATTACCAGCATGGGACTTGAACTTTGTGCTAGAAAAATTGACACTCCCCCCTTTCGAACCAGCAGCAACAGCAGATCTTCAACACCTATCCTGGAAAACTGCTTTTCTGCTGGCAATTACCTCAGCAAGAAGGGTTTCTGAGCTACAGGCTTTAATGGCAGTACAACCCTTCCTAATCTTCCATCAAGATAGTGTCCATGAGAACAAATCCTACATTTATGCCTAAGGTGGTATCCAGAGTGTCTTTAAACCAGGCTATCCACCTACCTACCTTCTTCCCAATCCACAGAACAGGGGGGAAAGACTGCTGCATACTTTGGATGTACATAGACAGTTGCGCTACTACCTGGACAGAACCAAGAGCAATAGAAAAACTGACCAGCTTCTGGTAGCATATGCAACAGGAAGGGAAGGAAAAGCAATTTCAAAACAGACAATCTCCAAGTGGATAGGAAATTGCATTAGATTCTGTTACTCCTACCATGGAAAGCAAACTCCACAGAACATAAGGCCTCATTCTACAAGGGCTACAGCCACTACCACAGCTTTCTTACGAGGAGTGGCTACCAAGGACATTATAGAGGCTGCTACTTGGACCTCCGTGCATACATTTGCCAAGCATTATAACTTACCTTTATACTCTAGATCCCGAGCAGGGTTTGCCACTGCTGTTTTGCAAGGGATCCTAACTACACCATAATTTCTTCTTCCTCCTCCCTAGTTTGGCTATGGTATTCTACCCATTTGTAAGGACTGCAGATGCATCCTTGAAGGACATAGTACAGTTTTGTACCTACCATAAATGTAGATGTCCGAACAGGAATGCATCTGCAGTCAGGATTACCCACCCTCCTTCCCCTCTGTGGTATTCCTAGGGTATTTGCCCATCTAATAGCTAGCTGGGGGGGATCTCTTATGGTGTATTTGTTTGTATATATGTACATACATGCTTATTTTTTGTGTTTGCCTTCTACTATTTGGAAACATTGGCATTTATCCAAAATTTAGCTATCCAAGAGGGCAACTGGCATCTGGGGCAAGAAACACTGAGGAAAATGGCGTCAGCTGATGCATTTATACCCGAAGAACTGCAGCTATGACGTCGGGTGAAGTGCGACACCAGCCGAGGCCAGACCCAGACTTTGGAATCCGGCCGACCGAAGGGCTGCCTGACGACAGGACAACCCATTTGTAAGGACTGCAGATGCATTCCTGTTCGGACATCTACATTTATGGTAGGTACAAAACTGTACTTTTGTCAGCCATTTCTGCCTGTATTCCACTAGATCCATCAGTTCCACCTGCCACATAAGTTATAGTATTTCTAAATGCGATAGTTATCTCAAGTCATCTGGACACCCCATTTCTTCAGCCTGAGGCCTGAACTTTGTCAAGAAGAACTAGATTGTATCCCTTTTGAACTTGCCCCTAAAGCTAAACTGACACTTATTATGGAAGACCATTTTTCTTGTACCTGTTGCATCAGCTTGGAAGATTTGTGCATGCCCTTGCGGCCAAGTCGCTTTTATTGCTTTCCACAAGGACAGAGGGTATCCTTGACAGTGGATCCTTCCTTTATGCATAAGCTGGTCTCTGAACTCTGTGTCTTTCAGCTTTTCCCAGTTAGGGGTCGCCACAGCGGAACTCCGGTCAGCTAATGATTGGTAGTTGATTTTTACGTACCGAGTTACCAGCTCTGACGCACAACCTTCAACGAAGGTACACCTGTTCATGCATGTCTCCACACAGAAGACGCTCTAGCTGAGAATCGAACTGGACAGCGTCTTACTGTGAGGCGACAACGCTACCGCAGCACCACCACCGTGGGTTGTCAATCTAGTGACAAGTGTTTTAACCTAATCTTTGCATACTATGAATTTACACAAGTCGGCTATGGTGTTGTACTAATGGAAACAGACGCAAGATAAGCTGTACGGTTGTTTGTCTGGTCCTGTCTGCCATGAAAATCTTCTGCAAGTTACTGGCCAACTGCCCTCACTTTCTACTGCAGTGGGTGTGACTACATTGATGATGATGATGCAGATCAGAGAGCATTTTGCTATAAAATTCTGCAACAGTAGCAGCTACTATCAGAAAAAAATAATGCCAGAGTCTTTGTGAAGCTGCTGCTCAGATTTCCATTTGCACCTTGTGTACAAGCTGACTCTCCATTCTAAAGGTAGGGCTAGTTGTACCACAACAGTATTGCAAGGAATTCTGTAACTGTCCCCCAGTGACTAAGGTTAGGAACCCACACTGTGCTTGCATATGGTAGTCAGGGAGCAGGATGTTACCCACGCCCACCTCCCCCAGCAAACCTCTGGCTGTGCAGCAGATGTGATCATTTGCTTAGGCATGATTGTCTTGTATTTCAGTGGTAATTTTTTTTCTTCATTTCTTTGTAGTCCCCTTTTTGTCTCTTGTAGTCCCTTGTCAGAAAATGTACTTAACATCAAACAGGGTAGTGGGAGTGGCAGACATCAGCTCACACCTCCTCAGTTATCCATAGGAATCCTTTCGTTGTAATCGCAAGTGTTTTTAAAAAGCTGATTAATATTTAAGACAATAATTTGTATATAGCAAAGCATACCATGTAATATGAGCAGTATTGATAAACTTTTTTTTAAAATGGAAGCTATGGCATTGCTGTGCTGCAGGATGATTTGAAAATGTCCATAGTTGTAGGTAATTGTTAATGCACTTTTTCTGTAAGAGGATAGTTAAATATTTTAGAACTTAGGCATGCTAATTTTTTGTTGGGTAATATGTTTGTATTTGCATGTTGCAGTTGCTTTGTATGCAATCAGTGCTGTGTACTTTGCCGGAGTAATGGTACGTCTCATGCTGACCCTGACTCCAGTTGTCTGCATGCTGTCTGCAATTGCATTTTCCAATGTCTTTGAACACTATCTGGGAGATGACCTGAAGAGAGAAAACCCACCGGTTGAAGATAGCAGTGATGAAGATGATAAAAGGAATCCTGGAAACTTGTATGATAAGGTAAGAAGTTGCATGAATTAAGTGTGAGGCACATTTTGGGGGAGGACAGATTAATATTGTGCAATGTATTCAACTGTGACAAGTCAGCACTCATTTGTCATCTTACACCAACTTGTCATTGATTTCAGACATAGTTCTATATGTATTACATAGCAAAGAACAGAAGTATCTGATCAGGTATGAGACCTTTATCTTATAAGTGGGGATGTTTTAGTAGCTATTAATTTGCCAGAGTTTGGCTGTTGGATGAGGGGAGCTGTTCTGAAACAGATAAGTAAGGAACATTATTTTTCCAGTTTGCAGATCTTCAGGGTCAAGCATATGTTAATGCTGGAGGTGGCAGAACAGTTTGTTATGTTGTCCTATCTCGTCTTCATTCTTGCTGGTTGGGTTTGGAGCCGAACCTCTGCTCCGACACTGATGCATACCAAAGCTCAAGAGCTTCAACTGGTTCGAGGTCACAACCTATCCCATGACGCTTAGCGGTTGTTCCCCTTATCTCGTTTGCCGCTGGAAGTATCAGGATTGTCTTCACTTGCTCAGGCTAGTAATTACATTTATTATACATCTTTTACTATATTTTTTCTCAATATCTTCCTATTAGACTCTGTTTTACCTTCCAAGTCCAAGTAGACTGCTCGTGTGTGTGTTTTATTACTTGGGTGCATCTTCGACTGATGTTCATCGTGCATACAGCTGCAGTAATCACAGATGGGTTCTCTGCCGTCAGGCGGGTCCTCGGTCGGCCGAATTCCAAAGTCTAGGTCCGGCATCGGTTGTTGTCGCTTTCTTTCCTGACGTCAGTGCGACAGGGGTATATAAGACACAGCCGACGCCATTTTCTTCAGTCTTTTTTACCGCGCGGTGCCCGAAGCAGAAGCAGTTCGCAAGTGCCGGTCGGCCAGCTCCTGAAATTACGAAAATTTGGAAACCGAAGTCTTCTTTAAAGCTAAGTACCCCGTTGGGGAAACTTTTCTTGCCTCAGACCGATGTCAGACAAAGTTAACAATTGTATTTCTTGTGGGAAGCAAATACCGCATAAGGATTTCCATTCCCTCTGCATACCTTGTTTAGGCCCAGACCACGACGTTGCGGGCTGTCGCTTTTGTGCTACTTTCAATAAACGCACTATTAAGCGTCGGGCGTTCGCCCAGCACTTTTTTGGTAAAGCTTTTGATTATAAAATGTCGTCGGAGACTCCGACTACCGTTTTGTCCAAAAAAACCAAAGGACAAAGACCAACACGCGAGGTCCGTGGTCTCCACCAACACCACGCCAAAACCGGCTACACGTGGTCCGGTTCTCAGCGAGGCGCCTACGCAGCCCCTGACTACCGACGACACTTCTTTGGCGGTCTCTTCTGTAACCGAGACCGCAGGTGCCTCGGCCCATACCCAGACTACAACCACCGAAGCCACTGTGAGTGTTGAGCCTCCTAATGTGGACAGGTCCACTTCCACCCATGGTGTCTTTAGACCCTCATCTTCCTTTTCTATAAAGGCCTTTACTAAGTCTAAATCAGCCATGCATCCCAGGAGGCCTGTTGCACAGGGCCCATCTCCAGGCCCCATGCCTAAAAAGCAGATGCTAAAAATGGCTGAGGATTTAATTACTCTTATCAGGGGTTCCCGACCCCCTCCAGATAAGAGACCCAGAGTGGAAGAAGATTCTCCCTCTTCTGACCAGGGCTCCATTATTTCAGAACATTCTGATGAAGAGGAACACTCGTACTCCCCTTTTGAAGATTCTGATGCAGAGCAGTCCATTCCTTCTATATCTCCCCCAGAGGATTTTTCTTTTGGGGAAACCTTGCATACCTTGAGGGAACACTTCCATTGGGAAGGCCAAGACTTTTCTGATTCCAAGAAAAGACTTAGGGAATTTCTTTTGCTACCTCAGCACAGACCTCTGGCGATACCTCCTGTCTTGGAAATACTTGATGATGTTTACTCGGAGGCTTGCCTTAATCCGGATTCTCTGCCTCCTGCCCCAGTCAAACCTGATAGGTACTACAGAGTTCCTAACTCTCACCACTTTCTTTACAAAAGCCATAATGCTGACCCTGAAACCATTTCTCAAGGCCCCAAGGGAATGAAGGCCTCTACTGCTAAGAATTCACTACCTTCCGAAAGAGAGTCTAGATCCTTAGAAAGGTGGGGAAAAAAGGTATATACCTCGGCCACCCTAGCCATGAGGACCTTAAATTGTCAGTTCCATATGCTTAAATATCAGCAGTTTCTGTTATCACAATTAAGAAATAAAATGTCACAACCTGAACAACCAGATTTGAAGGAGTTGCAGGATATGATGCATAGTGCAGAACAAGTGGGTAAACACACATTACAATGTGGCTATGATGCCCTAGAGGCCTCAAGTAGAGCTGCTGTTACAGGATCAGTCATTCGTAGACATGCCTGGCTTAGGGAACAAACCTTGCCTGATCATGTTAAAGCTAAACTACTAGATGCTCCTTTACAAAAGGATGTACTATTTGGTACTAATGCTGAGGAGATGCTACGAAAAATGGAAGAAAAAGCTAAATCTATGCAAACTGTCAAAGCTTTTCTACAGGTTCAACCACCACGTTTTAGCAGAAATTGGCCTTCAAAAAACTGGTCCTTTCCAGCCACGGACAAGCCCCAAAGAGGTAGATACAGGCGCACAAGGGGCAGAGGACAATCTCAAGGGTCATATAGAGGCAGACAATGGCAAACTCCAGCACCAAGAGGTGGCAAAGACAGTGCACAACAATACAGGAAACAAACCCAATGACTTCCCCTTTTCATGCCAAGCAAGTCTCAGCTGGCAGCACCCTTGGGAGGAAAGCTGGCATTATTTACAAGAAATTGGCATATTATCACAACAGACAAATGGATCCTGGACATTATAAACAGAGGCTACAGATTTCATTTTCACACTCTTCCAAAAATGAGAGGCATGCCGAACCTGCCACACAATCAAAGGGCAGAGGCTCAAATACAAATTTCAAAGCTCATAGACATGAAAGCTATTCAAGAGGTACCTACTCACGAACAAGGTCAAGGTTTTTATTCCAGACTATTTCTGGTACCAAGGAAAGGAACCGACTGGAGACCCATTTTGGACCTATCCATCCTAAACACATTTCTACTGCACCAAAATTCAAGATGCTCACATTACAGCAGCTTCTTCCCATGCTGGGCAAGGAGTTTTGGCTGGTAACATTGGACCTCAAGGAGGCATACCTACATGTCCCAATCAGACAAAGCTGCAGAAGATACCTCAGATTTCTTGCAGGTTCAATCCACTATCAATTCTCTGCATTGCCCTTTGGCTTATCTACTGCGCCCAGAGTATTCACAAAATGCCTGGCATCAGTAATTGCCTACTGCAGACTTCAAGGGATACAAATTTACCCTTATTTGGGCGACTGCCTGATCCAAGCGGACAGCAAACACATACTTCTGGAACATCTGGCTTATGTAACACGGTTATTGAATTCTCTGGGATACACAGTCAACAAAGAGAAATCCAGGCTAACACCATCTCAGAAAATAACTTTCCTGGGTGCCAACTTGGACACAAACACCCAGATGGCCTATCTTACGCCAGAAAAACAGGGGCAACTAACTCAGTACTTCAAAATACTAGCAAATTGTACCAGGCTCACTGCAAGGAAAATCCTGCAGGCTCTGGGCTTCATGGCATCTTGCATTCTTTTAATCCCATGTGCAAAGTTGTATATGAGGAAACTTCAATGGTACCTAAAAAACCTATGGTCTCAACACAGCCACAGTTTGGAAACAATAAGACCAATAATCCCATGTTTGCAAAAGGAATTTATATGGTGGGCCCAAGCATGCCAAACACAGGTCTTCCATTCTGCAAGCCTCAAGCAAATCAAGTCATCACAACAGACGCCTCAGACTACGCCTGGGGGGCGCACATGACAGACAGGTGCATTCAGGGCAAATGGTCCCAAAAGGAAAAGCACCTTCACATCAATCAAAAAGAAATGCTAGCAGTGATAAATGCAATTACAGCTTTCAAGGACCTCCTGCATCCAGGGCAATTATTGATAAGAACAGACAACACCACAGTTATGTGGTACATAAACAAACAAGGAGGAACACATTCATACCCCCTGTGCAGGCTAGCCATGTCACTTTGGAACTTGGCTCTGGAATGGCAAATCGAACTTCAAGCACAGTACCTGCCAGGATTGGAAAACACTGGCAGACAATCTAAGCAGAAATATGACAGATCCACACGAATGGAAGTTGCATCCTCAAGTGTTTACAAAGATAATCCAAGCGTGGGGAAGGCCAGACATAGATCTCTTCGCCTCCCACAGGAATCATCAATTGACAAAGTTCTGCTCAAGGACCTTCCATCCAAAGGCCTGGAGAGTGGACGCCCTTTCTTTCAGTTGGGCAGCATGGACAGTTTACACTTTCCCACCTTTGCCTCTTCTGCCCAAGGTGCTCTTGAAAGCAAGAGCAGACAGACCGAAGATGATACTGATTGCTCCAGATTGGCCAAGGCAACACTGGTACCCACTCCTGAGGAGCCTAACACGTACTCCTCCCTGGACCCTACCTCTAATGCCTCTTCTACTGACTCAGCACAGCTACAAAACTCTTCACAGTCAGCTGAAAACACTCAATCTGGCTGCATGGAAAATTCCTTAACACCACAACAGACCCTACTCTCCAAAGAGGTGCAGGATGTCATTTTGGAGGCCAGGAGGCCATCTACTAGAAAGGCTTACTCCGCAAAATGGAAACGGTTTTGCGCTTGGAATGAGAAAAAAGGCCAGGATCCTAGAAAACTGAATTTGCCTCAGATATTACAGTATCTAGCTGAGCTGTTTGAACAGTGGACTTTCATTTTCCTCCATCAAAATTCATGCATCAGCCATTTCTGCAGAATACAACACTGATCCACCCTTATTCTCTCACCCACTCTTAAGACAGTTCCTCAGAGGGGCTAAGAATATAAGACCTCCAAGGAAACAACCAATACCAACCTGGGATCTTAATTACATTCTAGAAAAATTAACATTGCCTCCCTTTGAACCAGCTGCCTCAACAGATTTGCAATATTTGTCCTGGAAAACAGTTTTCCTTCTGGCCATTACCTCAGCTCGTAGGGTTTCTGAACTACAAGCCCTCATGGCTGTACAGCCCTTTCTCATCTTCCATCAGGACAGGGTTTCCCTACGAACCAACCCGTCATTTATGCCTAAGGTAGTATCCAGGGTAGCTTTAAATCAGGCCATACACTTACCTACCTTTTACCCTAATCCTCAAAACAAAGGGGAAAGGCTGCTACATTCCTTAGACATCCATAGACAGCTATGTTACTATTTGGACAGAACAAAGCCTTTCAGGAAATCAGAACAACTTTTTGTGTCCTATGCTGTAGGAGCTCAAGGGAAGCCAATTTCCAAACAGACCATCTCAAAATGGATAGGCCACTGCATACGGTTTTGTTACTCCTTTCATGACAAATCTGTTCCTGCAGGCATCAGATCCCACTCCACAAGGGCCACAGCTACCTCTACAGCCTTCCTCAGAGGAGTACCTACCAAAGATATTTTGGAGGCAGCCACTTGGAGTTCTGTGCATACCTTCACAAAACACTACCACCTGCCTTTATACTCCAAAACTAGAGCAGGCTTTGCCACTGCTGTGCTGCAGGGCATTCTGGCTCCTCCCAGTTCCACCTAGTGCCTACCACCCTGTGCGTAGCTTTGGGATTCTACCCATCTGTGATTACTGCAGCTGTATGCACGATGAACATAGTACAGTTTTGTACCTACCATAAATGTAGATGTTCGAGTGCTAATACAGCTGCAGTACAGGTTTCCCTCCCTCCTTCCCCTCTTGGTAAAGGCCTAGTGGCTAACTCCTCCTCATACAACCTGTTTGGGTTATCCTTCTATGGTGTATTTGCTTGCAACTACTGATTTTTGATTATATTGCATTGCATGATTATATATATAATTTATGTATTGCCTTCCTTCTGGGGGCACCTGACATCTGGGGCAAGAAAGACTGAAGAAAATGGCGTCGGCTGTGTCTTGTATACCCCTGTCGCACTGGCGTCAGGAAAAGCGACAACAACCGACGCCGGACCTAGACTTTGGAATTCGGCCGACCGAGGACCCGCCTGACGGCAGAGAACCCATCTGTGATTACTGCAGCTGTATTAGCACTCGAACATCTACATTTATGGTAGGTACAAAACTGTACTTTCTCCTTGGTCCCTTGTCGTCGTCCCCCCCCCTTATTCCCCTTACAGAATCCGTTAGAGGATTCTTTCTCTTTAGCCCCTTTCTTTCTTCAGGGCTTCTTACCCTTTTCTTAAGGAGTCACCGTTTTAGTTAAAGACGTCTCCTCGGGTTGGAGGAGACTGTCGTTTAACTTATAGTCTTCTCCTCCTCCCATCCTTTTCCTTTCCTAATAAAAAAAAAATCTTTCTACTTGCTTTTTTCTATTGCATTTGGAGTAGTTATTGTAGTTACTGTTAGCTGTTGTTGATATTAGTTGGTTTACAAGATGTCTAAAGAACCTGTTAAGGAGTCGAGACAATCTGGTTTTAAAAAGTGCGATTCATGCACCCAGAAAATGTCTCTAACGGACAGACACACAAGTTGTGTGTATTGTCTAGGAGCAGTCCATCTCCAGGACACTTGCTCCATTTGTCATGGTATTAAAGGAGAGAAAAAAACAAACTCATTTTGAGCAGTTTATTGAAAGGTCCTTTTGAAGAAGGCAATCAGGCCACAAAATCGGATAAGACAAAAAAGTCTGCTTCTTCGGCTCCGGTGTCTGAGCCGTCAAGCAGTCACAAAGATAAAATATCTTCGAAGCTGAAGGTTCTCTGTTCCAAAAACCTGGCCCTCCCTCAGTTCCATCTGAGTCTTGGGAACCGTTGCGGAGCCGGAAAAGGAGTCAGTCACCATCATTGGAGCCAATACACTCAGTGCCGCAATCTCCTCTGTTACAGTCTGCGGCAAGTAGTCACAGGTCATCGACCCATTCCTGTCGATCCTCCAGGCTATCGGACAATAACATGGAGCGGGTGATAAAGAGGTTGCTGCGGATGCGGGTCCTAGCAGAAATTCTTTCGAGCCCAGCCCATCTGATCGTGGAGCCAATCACTGTATCTCAGATACCATCTATTCCTCCTCTGACTCAAGAGATCGAAGCCAGTGTGTCAGGAAGTCGTTGTGCTGGAACCGGCGGAGCCATCTGCTGCGATCTCATCAATGCTGTCTTCCATTGAGGGATCTGGGAGCTGACACTCCCTGGTCGGCTAGGGGGTCGAGTTGGACTCTTGTCAGAACAAACTCTCCCACTCGGCGCAGGTGAGTTCGGCTCCCACATCAGACTTGGAGCCACCCTCCTCTGCACCCAGGAGAGCTCCTGGTCCTTCAGGACTGGAGTCTCTCTCGCCCCAGGATCGCAGTGCCTTGAGGTGATGCGGAGTGTGCTCTCCGCTGAGTCTGCTCCACCTTTGGCTCCAGCCTCTCTTCCCCCTAAAGGGCCGGAGTCTTCTGCTTCATCATCCCTCCAGCCCCAGAGTAGAGAGTCAGTGCCTCAGGAAACCTCAATGGGCGGAACCTCCTCTTCCGACACCTCTCTTGAACATCCCCCGAGGAGGCCCCTTGGAAGAAACGGTGCAAGAGGAAGCACATAGACTCCCCTGAGTCTGGCACCTCTGCTACCGACTTAGAGGATTCAGAAGGGTCCCCACGGTCACCCTCTGAGGATGTCTCTTTTTCAGACATCCTTGAGATCCTTAAGCAGAGGGACAGCTGGAAATCCCTCTCCCCTTCTGAAGATGAGTCAGTATACCTGGAGGCATTTGGCTCGCGCCCCTCCACTTATTGGGTGTCTCTGCCCTTTCAACCCACGCCTGGGTGTTGAGTCTGAAGGTGTGGGACTCTCCCAAGTCAGTGGACCCCGTTCCAAGGAGGCCAAATTTATTACGGCCCCAGAGGATAGACAATATTTAGCAAAGAGAGTTCAAGTAGATACAATGGTGGTGGCAGCGGCCACAAAGGAGTTAGCTGAACTTCTGCATCTGTCCATCCACCGAGCAAGGAGTGTCATAAGATGGGCAGATACGGGAAGCGTATGTTCTCCTCAGCGGCCTTTACCTTACAGTCGCTGAATTACTTAACACATTTTACCCAACTCCAGAGGAATCTCCTGAAAGAGCTGGGAGATACCCTAGAAGGTGCTACAGCCCAGGGTTTATCGGATAATATAAATTCCCAGCTTGCAACCTTAACTTCTGTCACAAACTCCTCCATGCGCCTCATTTCCTATGCAGCCGATGGAGCGAGCAGGGCAGCAGGCACAGGAATAGCTCTTGGGAGACATTCCTGGATGCACCTTTGCGAGTTTGCTGAACTCTTCAGGTCTTCCTTTATTGACACCCCTTTTGATGGCTCGTCTTTGTTCGGGACGAAAGTAAGAGAGACTCTTACCAGGAGCTAGCAAGATGGCAAGACTCTGCCATCAGAGTGCATTTTTCCGCCCCTACCAGACCTTATCTTAAAGGTCAAAAGAGTGGGAAAATGTGGTTATGGAAGTCCAAAGGAGTCTTGCCTGGACGCTCGTGGCGATCCTTCCCCCAGGGGCAGAGGGGGGAATAACAATGGAAGATGCCTCCATGCAGCAGGGGGGGGAGGGGGGGTCCGCAGAATCAGGGCAACAGATACATTTTCCGGTCGGCCTTTCCAGTGCTCCTGAAAGGAGGCCCGACTGTCTGCCTCTGGAGGCAGTCGGGGGAAGACTATCTCTGTACCCAGAAGCCTGGTTGAAATTGACTCAAGACAAATGGGTACAGTCTATTATATCCAGGGGTTACAACATTCCTTTCCACTGCCCACCTCGTTCGTCAGTCTATCCCAGACATTCCACCCAGTCAAAGGGATCAAGCAACCCTAGAAATTTCAAAGGTTGCTAGAAAGAGTCATCCAAGAAGTCCCCGCAGACCAGATCAGATATGGAATTTACTCAGGGTTCTTTTTAGTTCTAAAAAAAGACTGGACGGGAGACCAATATTGGATCTCAGTAGACTAAACAAGTTAGTAAAGAAGGCAAAGTTCTGGATGGTAACACTGCAGTCTATACTCCCTTTTCTGGGACAAGACAATTGGATGTGCTCTTTAGATCTTCAGGATGCGTACTACCACATAAAGATGGACAGGTGCTCCAGAAGATTTCTACGCTTCCGGCTGGGACCCAGTCATTACCAGTTCAGAGCTCTGCCCTTTGATCTCGTTACAGCTCCGAGAGTGTTTACCAAATGCATGGCAGTAGTCGCAGCTCATCTGAGATGTCAAGGATTCCAGGTGTTTCCATATTTAGACTGGCTCCTCACTGCCACCACCAAGCACCTATTAATCAGAGCCAGGGACTCCACCATCCATCTCTGTTCAGATCTTGGCATTACTGTAAATACAGAAAAATCTGCTTTGTTGCCATCACAGCATATTACCTTTATAGGTCCAGATTTAAACACAAAAGATATGGTAGAAAAATTGCCTCGAGAGAATACAAACGCTATGCAGTCAAGTATCTATCCTACTCAAAAAGAAAAAGGTACAAGCAAAATTCATCCTTAAGGTCTTTGGTTCAATGGCAGCAGCAGTAACACTAGTCCCACTGGCACGACTACATATGCGGATATTACAGTGGCTACTCTTTGCTCAATGGTCCATACAGGAGTTACCCATGTCTGACAAGATTCTCATTACGGATGCCTGCAAGAGTGACCTACTTTGGTGGCTTCAGTCCACTCGAGTAACAATGGGCAGACTGTTTTTACTTCCCCAACCTGTCGCTACAGTAACCACAGACGTGTCCCAGATGGGGGGGGGGCATTATCTGGCACAGACTATTCAAGGGGCAGTGTCCTAGAGATGAGGGTGGTGTTTCTGGTGTTGCAAGCATTTCAGAACTCTCTTCCCGTGGGGACTATTGCAATTCAGACATGTCTGTGGTGTGGTACATCATCAAACAGGGGGGAACCACATCCCGTCCCCTATGTCGAGAGGCCCAGAAAGTTTGGTAGTAGGCAATTTCTTCTCAGCGCTTTCTGACAGCAATGCACATCCTGGGGAAATCCAACGTAATACCAGACAGGCCAAGCAGAGCAATTCTCATGCCTCACGAGTGGTCCCTAAATCAGGAAGTTGCGAATCAAATTTTTTGCAAATGGGGCCAGCCTTGCTGCATCCTTTTTGCCATCCCATTCAATGCCAAATGCAGCAACTACTTTGCCCTCATTTCCCCTCCAGGAGAGTCACCAAGGGATGCACTCATCCATGATTGGCCCCCAGGACTTCTTTATGCTTTCCCCTGTTTCCATTGATTCCAAAGGTTGTTCAAAAAGCCAAGTCGTTGAGTCACAGGTTAATTCTCATTGCTCCTTATTGGCTTTGTCAGATTTGGTTCCCCTTCCTTTGGCCTCACCTTCTGGAGGACCCGTGGATCCCGGACCCAGTGCCGGATCTTCTGACTCATCATTCAGGAACACTCCATCTTGCTCTTCAGAGCCTCAAGCTGATGGCTTGGTTACTCCACTTCGTCTTAGCCAGACTTCCAGAATCCCCTGCAGTACATCACATTCTGGTTTCCTCACACAAAAAGACTAGGAATCTTTACGCAAGCAAATGGAAGAGGTTCTCTTGTTGGGTGGACAAAAAACATATAGAGCCCTTTACAGCCCCTATACCTTCAATTTTGGAATTTCTAACAGAAGTCTTTAATCAAGGAGCAGCAGCAGCCACTATTCGAATACAATTAGCCGCTGTATCAAATTATCATGTGGGAGACCACAGAGCCAATGTAATGTCCCATAGATTATGCAAAGCTTTCCTCAGGGGTACTTTTCTGTTAAGACCACCCTTAAGAGAACCTCCTCCCCCATGGGATGTAAATATAGTATTATCTCTGATCCTTCCTTCCTTCGAACCAGCATCCTCTTGATGTTCATCGTGTTACACTGCTGCAGTCATTACACTTGGGTTATCCTGCCATCAGGCGGTTCCCCAGTCGGCCTGAGTTCCAAAGTCTTGGTCCGGCGTCGGTTGCGGTCACCTCCTCCCTGACGTCAGTGCGACAGGGGTATATAAGATGCAGCCGATGCCATTTTCTTCAGTCTTTCTTGCCACGCGGTGCCTGAAGCAAAAGCAATTCGCAAGTGCCGGTCGGCCGACTCCTGAGATTTTCATTCCGAATCCAGAACCGAAGTCTTCCACAAAGCTAAGTATCCCGTTGGGGAAACTTTTTCTTGCCTCAGACCGATGTCTCTAAATGTTAATAACTGTATTTCTTGTGGGAAGCAAATACCGCATAAGGATTTCCATTCTTATTGTATCCCACGCCTAGGCACAGACCACGACGTCACTGGTTGTCGGTTTTGTGCTAGGTTTAACAAGCGCACTATTAAACATTGGTTTGATTTTGCCCGACATTATTTTGGCAGAAAATTCAATTACACCATGCCGTCGGAACTTCCGATGACCGGAATACATAAAAAGTGCAGAGACAAGGATAGGCATCCGAGGCCCAAAACTGACGACGAAGCCTCTTCTAGGCCAGTCGCCGGTTCTCCGGTTTTCAGCGAGGGGCCTTCACAGCCCCTGATGACCGCTTCTTTAGAACCACAGGCCGCCTCTGACTCCCACGTGGAGATGGCTGGGCCTTCAGATGCACAAGATTTTCAGCCTACCGAAATTAACCCTTCAGAGGGATCCGGAGTAGCTGTACAAATCCGTAGCTTCAGAGGGTGTTTTCAGACCAACTCAGTTAAGCATTAAATCTTCTGCTAAGTCTAAACCTCCTTTAAAAACAAAGAAACAAATACAGCATTCTCCAGGACAGGCCTCCATGCCTAAGAAACAAGTGCTCAAAATGGCCGAAGACCTAATCACTCTGATCAGGGGGGTCCCATCCCCCTCCTGATAAAAGGCCTAGACAGAATGCAGACTATGACTCATCCGACCAGGTTTCCATCTCTTCAGATTCATCCTCAGACCTAGGATATTCTTTACCCCCTTATGAGGATTCTGATGCTGAGGAATCAATTCCATCAGCCTCTCCGCCTGAGATCTACTCCTTTGGGGAAACCTTACATACCATGAGGGAGTATTTCCATTGGGAAGGCCAGGATTACTCCGAATCCAAGAAGAGGCTCAGAGACTTCCTTTTATTACCTCAACACAGACCCCTTGCTATTCCGCCAGTGTTAGATATTGTGGATGATATGTATACTGAATCCAGCTTAAATCCTGATTCTTTACTTCCAGCCCCAGTTAAGCCTGACAGATACTACAGAGTCCCTGACTCTCACAAATTTCTTTATAAAAGCCCTGTTGCTGACCCTGAAACTATTTCTCAGGGACCCGAAGGGGGTTAAGGCTTCATCAGCAAAGAATCCAGTCCCCTCTGACAGAGATTCCAGAGCATTAGACAGATGGGGGAAGAAAGTATATACATCTGCAACTTTAGCAATGAGGGCCTTAAATTGCCAGTTTCACATGCTAAAATATCAGCAATTTTTGATGTCTCAGTTGAAACAAAAAAATGCTTCCAGACTCCGATCCTCCTAATTTTAAGGAAATGTAGGATTTATTGCATGCAGCTGAGCAAGTGGGAAAACATACTTTGCAATGTGGTTTTGATTCGTTAGAGGCCTCCTGTAGAGCAGCAGTTACAGGTTCTGTCATTAGAAGACATGCTTGGTTAAAAAAAGAACATACGATGTTCTTCATCTCACATTGCTGCAGTCCTTACACTTGGGTAGTCCGCTGTCCTCGGTCGGCCCGAATATCAAAGTATAAGGCTGATGTCGGTCAGGGCGCATTTAACTGACGTCAGGGTACAAATGCGCATGACCGACGTCATATCCTCAGTCTTTTTTGCCGCATGGTCCGATGCAGAAGCAGCATTGCAAGTGCCTGTTGGCGTTCTGAGATTTTTCGATTTAGAAGTTTCAGACCGAGTTCAAAGTTGGCTAAGTACCCGTAGAATATTTTAGTTTTTTTCTTGCCTCAGTCATTTACCGGATGTCAGAAAAAGTCAATAATTGCATTTCTTGTGGGAAACAGATACCGCATAGAATAAACGCACTATAAAGAGAAGGTTGGATTGTGCAAGGTTAGTCTTTGGGAAGCGGTGCAACTATAAAATGCCGTCGGATGCTCCGGCGCCGCTTCAAGAAGCGCAAGGACAAGGCAGTTAAGCCTAGGCTAGAAGAGCCGTCTGTACCGGACGCCGGTTCTTTAGAGGTGTCGGTGGAGCCGGTGGCTCCACCGGAGGTTTCTTTGTCTTCCCAGGGTGAGACCTTATTGTTGCAAGATGTGGCCTCTCAGGAGACAAGTCAGGCTGAGGGGGCTTCTCAGGTTACTGTACTCCCCTCCCTTCCTAAGGTGGCTAGGCCCTCTCCTTCTGTTTCAAAGGCTTCTCCCAGGGGCAGGCCGGGTTTAGCTTCAGTTGGTGTTACCCCTAGCTCTTCAGGTACTGTGCCCAAGAAGCATATGCTTAAAATGGCAGAAGATTTGATTACTTTGATTAGGGGTTCTATGCCCCCTCCTGATAAGAGACCTAGGGTGGAGCCTGAGCTGGGGGGTTTTGAGCAAGCTTCAGATGTTTCAGAGTCTTCGGCTGAAGACTTGCAGGAGTACTCTCCTTATTCTGATTCTGATGTGGATGATTCTACTCCTTCTGCTACTCCTCCTGAGGATTTTTCTTTTTCAGAAACTCTTCATTCCATGAGGGAGCATTTTAAGTGGGAAGGTCAGGACTTCTCTGATTCCAGGAAAAGGCTTAGGGAATTTCTGTTTTTACCCCAGCATAGGCCTTTGGCTATACCTCCTGTTTTGGATGTAGTGGAAGATGTTTTTACAGAGGCTTCTCTTAATCCTGATTCTTTGCCTCCTGCTCCTGTTAAGCCGGATAGGTATTACAGGGTGCCTGAAGCTCATAAGTATCTTTTCAAGAGTCCTAGGGCAGACCCAGAAACTGTTAGCCAGGGGCCTAAAGGTGTTAAGGCTTCTGTTAAGAATCCGGTTCCTGCAGACAAGGAGGCTAGGGCCTTGGATAGATGGGGAAAGAAAGTTTATACTTCTTCTACTCTTGCTATGAGGGCTCTGAATTGCCAGTTTCACATGTTGAAATACCAAAACTATCTCCTTTCACAATTGAAGTCTAAGGTTGATGCTCTGGCAGTAGGTATTGATTGTAAAGAGTTGCAAGATTTAGTGCATGTTTCTGAACAGGTGGGTAAGCATTCTTTGCAATGTGGTTTTGATGCTGTACAGGCCTCGTCTAGGGTGGCTGCCACTGGGTCAGTTCTTCGCAGGCACGCCTGGCTGAGGGATCAGAATTTGTCTGAACATGTTAAAACAAGGATTTTAGATGCTCCTTTACAATCTGACGTGTTGTTTGGTCCTCCTGTTGAGACAGTTTTAAAGAAAATGGAAGACAAGGCTAAGTCTATGCAGACCGTTAAAGATTTTTTGCAGGTCCAACCTCCAAAGTTTAGTAGAAATTGGCCTACTAAAGGGTGGGCGTATCCTTCTTATGATTCCCAGTCTAGGGGTAGATCTAGGCGTGGTAAGGGCAGAGCTCAGGGCTCTTTCAGGCCTAGAACGGGAGTTCTCCTGCACAGGCTTGGTGAGGCCAGGGGTCAGTCCTTTAAGAAGCAGACCCAATGACCTACCTTTTCAGCTGCCAGAGCCTGCTCGTCTGGCAGCACCTTTGGGAGGAAGGTTGGCACTTTTCAAAGAAAATTGGAGTTTAATTACCCAGGACAGATGGGTATTGGATATCATACACCACGGCTACAGGTTTTATTTCCATACCTTGCCTCCTTTCAAAGGCATGCCAGACGTTCCTCCTCAACAAAGAATAGAGGCTCACACACAGGTTTCTCTGTTGCTCCAACTGGGGGCCATACAGCCGGTCCCTCTGCCAGAAGTGGGCCTAGGATTTTATTCTCACCTGTTCCTAGTACCAAAGAAGGGGAACACGTGGAGACCACTTTTGGATTTATCTATCCTCAACACTTATCTGGACATTCCCAAGTTCAAAATGTTGACGTTGCAGCAGCTTTTACCTCTGCTGGGCAAAGATCATTGGATGGTGACTTTGGATCTCAAGGAGGCTTACCTTCATGTTCCTATCAGACTCAGTTGCAGAAAGTATCTGCGTTTTTGAGCTGGGACTTCTCACTATCAGTTCTCTGCACTGCCCTTTGGCTTATCTACTGCGCCCAGAGTGTTCACGAAAGTTCTGGCTCCAGTGATAGCTTTCTTCAGACTAAAAGGAATACAGATCTATCCTTATTTGGACGACTGCCTAATTCTGGCTCAGGGAAGGGAAGAGCTTCTTCATCATTTGGAATATGTGATAGCAGTGCTAAGATGCCTAGGGTATTCTGTGAACGAAATAAAGTCCAGTCTAGTACCCTCTCAAGACATGTGCTTTCTGGGTGTGAGACTGAATACAGCATCCCAGATGGCCTTTTTAACCCCGGACAAACAAAAGTCTATCCCTTTACTTCCATCAACTATCTCATCAGTCCGGGCTGACTGCAAGGACAGTCCTTCAAGCCTTAGGGTTCATGGCATCTTGTATTCTGGTGCTTCCCAATGCCAAACTGCATATTTATTTATTTATTTATTTTTATTTATCATTTGTTGACCGGGAAAGTCCGACTAGGTTCCACAGAGCCTGTTTTCAGCGGAGGCCCGGGGAGAAATGCTCCAGATGCATGTCTTTGGAATGTGGGAGGAAACCGAGTACCGGAGGAAACCCACGAACACAGGAGAACATGCAAACTCCACACAGAAGGCACCCCAGCCGAGAATCGAACCGGAGAACCTCTTGCTGTGAGGCGACAACGTTAACCGCTGCACCACTGTGCCGCCCATATGAGGAAGCTACAATGGTATCTCAAAAATGTATGGACACAGCACTGCCAGGATCTGGACACTGTCATTCAAATAATACCTTGCATTCAGAAGGAATTTTTGTGGTGGGCTCAGGAATGTCACCTAAACAAGGGACTCTCTGTGACCCGGCCAGAGGCGAGTCAGATTTTAACGACAGATGCCTCAGACAAAGCTTGGGGAGCTCATCTAAATGGAAAGTGGATACAAAACAAGTGGCCTGTCAGACTACAACATCTACATATCAACATGAAGGAGATGTTAGCAGTCTAGATGTTCTTCATCTCACATTGCTGCAGTCCTAACACTTGGGTAGTCCGCTGTCCCTCATTCGGCCCGAATATCAGAGCAAAAGGCTGACGTTGGTCAGGGCGTATTTGACTGACATCAGAACGTCAGGGTACAAATGCGCATGACCGACGTCATATCCTCAGTCTTTTTTGCCGCATGGTCCGATGCAGAAGCAGTGTTGCAAGTGCCGTTCGGCGTTCTGAAATTTTTCGAATTCGGAGTTTCAGACCGAAGTCAGAGTTGGTTAAGTACCCCGATGTCCTTCATGGATGCATCTGCAGTCATAACAGCTGGGTTGTCCTGTCGTCAGGCAGCCCGTCAGTCGGCCGGATTCCAAAGTCCGGGTCCGGCTTCGGCTGATGTCGCTCTTCATCCGACGTCATCTCTGTTGGACTCCGGGTATAAAGGCATCAGCCGACGCCATTTTCCTCAGTCTTTCTTGCCGCGTGGCGCCCGAAGCAGAAGCTGTTCGCAAGTGCCGGTCGGTCGGATCCAGAGATTTTTTCTACCGAATACTACTTCGAAGACTTCTAAAGCTAAGTACCCCGTTGGGGACTCTTTCTTGCCTCAGCCGATGTCAGAAAAAGTTAATAATTGTTTAACCTGTGGGAAACAAATACCTCATAAAGATTTCCATTCTTACTGTCTGCCTTGTTTAGGCCCAGCCCACGTAGCAGCCTGTTCGGCCTGTGCTTCCTTCAACGACCAACGCTTAGGCGTCGGTCGGAGTTTGCAGAACAGTTTTTCGGTTCTGACTTTGCTTACATTATGTCATCGGAACCTCCGACTACACTTTCTGCCAAAAAATGCAAAGAAAAAGACCGACACTCGCGGTCCGCGGTTTCGGCTGAAACCACGCTTAAGCAAACCGCGAGTGTCTCGGTTTCGGCCGAAACCGAAAACTGATCTAGGTACAGCCGAATCTATCTCTACACTTGAGGCCCCTGCTACAATTCTTGAATCGGCCTCTGAAACTTTACCCATTAACTTATCAGACACCATTCCCCTGGATGTCTCTACCCCAGCACGTGGTGCTGCTAGGCCTCCAGCAGCCATGTCCATTAAGGCCTTCGCCAGGGCTAAAGCAGCCAAGACTACCAAATCAGTGCCTGTTAAACCACCCCCAACCAGGCCCTCTTCTAGTTCCCAAATGCTCACCTTGGCAGAAGATTTGATTTCTTTAATTAGAGGATCTCAATCTCACCCAGACAGGGCCTCTCAGCCCCAGATAAGAGACCTAGGGCAGAGCCCCTGAGCCAGTGTCCTCTGAGGATTCTGCAGATGAATCAGACATTACTGACCAGCCAGAGGCCCTTTCTCCAATTTTGAGGATTCTGATGCTGAAGAATCCATTCCAGCTGCTTCCCCTCCAGAAGAATTCTCCTTTGGGGAAACCTTGCATGCCATGCGAGCAGTTCCAATGGCACCAACAAGAATTCTCAGATTCCCGAAAAGACTTAGAACCTTTCTACACCTTCCACAACACAGGCCCTTAGCTATACCTCCTGTTCTTTCTGTGGTAGATGGCGCTTTTAATGATGTCTGCTCTGCTCCAGACTCATTACCCCAGCCCTGCCAAACCAGACAGATTTTACAGGGTGCCTGACACTCATCACCACCTTTACAAGGCCCCTTGCAGACCCAGAAACTATATCCCAGGGTCCCAAGGCAGTTGCAACCATAGCTAAAACCCTACTCCTTCTGAAAGGGAAGCAAGGGCATTAGACAGATGGGGTAAAAAGTATACACTTCAGCTACTCTCTCAGCTAGAGCTTTAAACTGCCAGTTTCACATGATACAATACCAAGAGTTTATGCTTGATCAGTTAACTAAAAATTAACCACTGATGAAGCTCTTGATAAGAAATATGTATTAGAAATGGTAAATAATATACAACAGGTTAGTAACCATTCCTTAAAATGTGGCTATGATGCACTGGAGGCTTCATTTAGATCAGCCATGACTGGCACAGTGATAAGAAGGCATGCATGGCTAAAGGAGCAAGCTCTACCAGATCATGTTAAAGCTAAATTGTTAGATGCTCCTATGGATAAGACAAGTTTGTTTGGTGCACCTGCCCAGCAGGTTATGAAGAAAATGGAAGAAAAGGCAAAATCAGTTCAAACTGTTAAAGATTTCCTGCAGGTTCAACCCCCAAGGTTTAGCAGGAACTGGCCTGCCAAGAATTGGTCCTTTCCTGACTCCACAAGAGTTCAAAGGGGCAGGAATAGACGTTCCAGAGGCAGAAACCAAACCAGAGGAAGTGCCTACAGAGGACGACAGTGGCAAGGTAACAACAGAGGCACAGACACAGCCACTGCCACTACTTCAACACAGCCACAGTGACTTACTCCTAAAACCGCCTACCAGGGAACAAATAGCAGCCCCACTAGGCGGAAGGTTAACTTTATTTGCAAAGAACTGGCACCATATAACAAAAGACAAGTGGATTCTGCAAATTATACATCAAGGCTACCGATTCCACTTCCACACTATACCAGTCAAAAGAGGAATGCCAAATCTACCTCCAAATCAAAAAACAGAAGCTTTACAACAGATAATGGAGTTAGCAAACATGAGAGCTGTGGAAAAAGTGCCTACAGCAGAGCAAGGAAAGGGTTCTACTCCAGACTGTTCCTAGTTCCAAGAAAGGAAAAAGTTGGAGACCAATTCTCGACCTGTCCACCTTGAATACATACATCATTGTCCCAAAATTCAAAATGCTGACCCTACAGCAACTTCTTCCCATGCTGGGCAAGGAGTGTTGGCTGGTAACTCTAGATCTCAAGGAGGCATACCTGCACGTCCCTATTCGACCAATCTGCAGAAGATACCTCAGATTTCTTGCAGGATCAGAGCACTATCAATTCTCAGCATTGCCTTTTGGCTTATCTACTGCCCAGAGTATTCACAAAATGCCTGGCATCAGTAATCGCATACTGCAGACTACAGGAATTCATATTTACCCATACCTGGACGACTGCCTGCTACAAGGGGACAACAAAAGCAAGTTGACAACAGATTTGCAAAGGGTCATTTACTTGCTACAAGCACTGGGATACACAGTCAATCTACAAAAGTCAAGGCTGATACCATCCCAAACAAGGACATTCTTGGGAGCGGAATTGGACACAGTGAGACAAATGGCATTCCTAACTACAGAAAAACAAAAGAACTCCCTCTTTATTTCTTGTCACTAACAAAGCTGAACAAATTAACAGCAAGAAAAGTTCTGCAGGCCTTGGGCTTCATGGCATCATGCATAATTTTGGTTCCATATGCCAGACTACATATGAGAAAACTACAGTGGTACCTCACGGAATTTATGGTCCCAACACAGGCACAGCCTCGAAACAGAAATCCCACTAATTCCATGTTTAAAACAGGAGTTCCTATGGTGGGCCCAGGCATGCCGCTCCAACCCAGGCCTTCCCTTTCACAGATGTCAAGCAAGCCAGAGCATTACAACAGATGCTTCAGACCTAGGATGGGGGCCCACATGCTGGACAAATGCGTGCAAGGATTGTGGACTCAGGATCAACTTCACCTGCACATCAACCTAAAAGAAATGCTGGCTGTAAAACTGGCTATCCAAGAGTTCAGACCATTTCTCAAAGAGGGCCAGCTGTTGATAAGGACAGACAACACCACAGTCATGTGGTACATCAACAAACAGGGAGGCACTCATTCATACCCTCTATGCAGAATGACTTTGGAACTGTGGACCCTGGCACTCAGCTACAACATCCAGCTGCAGGCAAGATTTGTACCAGGAAAAGAAAATACTCTAGCGGACATTTTAAGCAGGACCACATCAGATGCTCACGAATGGCACCTGCACCCGGACATTTTCAGGACCATTACAAAGAAGTGGGGAATGCCTCAGATAGATCTATTTGCATCTCCTCACAATCACCAACTCAAAAAATTCTGCACAAGGACATTTCACCCACTAGCATGGAAAGTGGATTCGCTCTCCTTCAGCTGGAAAGGCCTAACAGCTTATGCATTCCCACCTCTCCCCTTGATACACAAAGTACTTCTAAAAATCAAGGAAGAACATCCAAGGATAATCCTGATAGCTCAAAACTGGCCAAGACAACACTGGTACCCACTACTAAGGTGCTTGTCTCGCAACAATATGTGGCCTATACACCTGATGCCTTTGATGCTAACTCAGAACAACTACAGCACCATACATCCAAACCTGAAAACATTACAACTGACTGCATGGAACATCACATAGCAGCAGCTAATCAAGAACTTTCCCAAAGAGTTAAAGACATTATTCTTGAAGCACGCAGACCTTCAACAAGAAGGAACTACGCTGGAAAATGGAAAAGGTTTGTCAGTTGGAGTTCTGAAAGAGGAAAAGATGTGTCACGCGTGGATATGCCTAACATCCTGGAGTATCTGGCGAACTTCTCCATTCAGGCCTGTCCTACTCCTCCATCAAGATACATGCATCAGCTATTTCAGCAGAATACAGCTTTGATCCTCCTGTTTTTCACACCCTCTGCTCAGACAATTTCTCAGAGGAATCAAGAATGTAAAACCTCCAAGGAAACCACCATTACCAGCTTGGGACTTAAACTTGTGTTAGAAAAGTTGACACTATCACCCTTTGAGCCAGCAGCAACAGCAGACTTACAACACCTGTCATGGAAAACTGCTTTCCTTCTGGCAATCACCTCAGCAAGGAGGGTTTCAGAACTACAGGCCTTAATGGCAGTGCAACCCTTCCTAATCTTCCACCAAGATAGAGTGTCCATGAGGACTAATCCAACATTTATGCCTAAGGTGGTATCCAGAGTGTCTTTAAACCAGGCAATCCACCTACCTACCTTCTTTCCCACCCCACAAAACAGAGGGAAAGAATACTGCATACCTTGGATGTACATAGACAGCTACGCTACTACTTGGACAGAACCAAAAGCAGCAGAAAGACTGACCAACTTTTGTGGCCTACGCAACAGGAAGAGAGGAAAAGCTATTTCCAAACAGACAATCTCCAAATGGATAGGAAATTGCATACGATTCTGTTACTCCTTCCATGGAAAAACAATTCCACAGAACATAAGACCTCATTCTACAAGGGCAACAGCCACTACCACAGCCTTCTTACGAGGAGTGGCTACCAAAGACATTATTGAGGCGGCTACTTGGACCTCCGTGCATACATTTGCCAAGCATTATAATTTGCCTCTATATTCCAGATCCCGAGCAGGGTTTGCCACTGCTGTACTGCAAGGGATCCTAAACTCACCATAATCTACCTTTATCCTCCTCCCCCTAGTTGGCTATGGTATTCTACCCAGCTGTTATGACTGCAGATGCATCCATGAAGGACATAGTACAGTTTTGTACCTACCATAAATGTAGATGTCCGAACTGGATAGCATCTGCAGTCAGGATTACCCTCCCTCCTTCCCTCTGAGGTACTCCTAGGTGTTTACCCTCCTAATAGCTAGCTGATGGGGAGTCTCTTATGGTGTATTTGTTTGTATATATGTACATACATGCTTATTTTTGTGGTTACCTCTATCCTTTTGGAAACATTGGCATCTATCCAAAATTTTTAGCCTTCAGGAGGGCTTCTGGCATCTGGGGCAAGAAACACTGAGGAAAATGGCGTCGGCTGGTGCCTTTATACCCGGAGTCCAACAGAGATGAGGTCGGATGAAGCGACATCAGCGAAGCGGACCCGACTTTGGAATCCGGCCGACTGACGGGCTGCCTGACGACAGGACAACCCAGCTGTTATGACTGCAGATGCTATCCAGTTCGGACATCTACATTTATGGTAGGTACAAAACTGTACTTTGGGGAATATTTTGGTTTTTTCTTGCCTCAGTGGTTTACCGGATGTCAGAAAAAGTGAATAACTGTATTTCTTGTGGGAAACAGATACCGCATAGAGATTATCATAATTTGTGTATACCTTGTTTAGGACCTGAGCACGACGTTGTTGGTTGCCGCTTTTGTGCTAGGTTTAATAAACGCACTATAAAGCGGAGGTTGGATTGTGCAAGGTTGGTCTTTGGGAAGCGGTGCAATTACAAAATGCCGTCGGATGCTCCGACGCCGGCTTCCTCAAAGAAGCGCAAGGACAAGGCAGTTAAATCTAGGTTAGAGGAGTCGTCCGAACCGGACGCCAGTTCTTTACAGGTGTCAGTGGAACCGGTGGTTCCGACGGAGGCCTCTCTGGAGACCCAGGGAGAAACTCTGATTTTACAGGATGTGGCCTCCCAGGAGGCAGGGCAGGCTGGTAGGGGCTTCTCAAGTTTCTGTACTCCCCTCCCTTACTAAGGGGTCTAGGCCCTCTCTTTCTGCTGCCATGGCTTCTCCCAGAGGCAGGCCTAGTTTAGCTTCGGTAGGTGTCTCTCCCAGTTCTTCAGGTGCTGTGCCCAAGAAGCACATGCTCAAAATGGCAGAGGATTTAATTTCTTTGATTAGGGGCTCTATGCCCCCTCCTGATAAGAGGCCTAGGATGGAACCTGTGTTGGGGGATTATGAGCAGGCTTCGGATGTGTCTGAGTCTTCGGCTGAAGACTTGCAGGAGTATTCTCATTATTCTGATTCTGATATGGATGATTCTACTCCTTCTGCTTCTCCTCCTGAGGATTTTTCTTTTTCAGAGACCCTTCTCTCCATGAGAGAGCATTTTAAATGGGAAGGTCAGGATTTCTCTGATTCCAGGAAAAGGCTTAGGGAATTTTTGTTTTTACCCCAGCATAGGCCTTTAGCTATTCCTCCTGTTCTGAATGTGGTGGAAGATGTGTTTGCGGAGGCTTCTCTTAATCCTGATTCTTTGCCTCCTGCTCCTGTTAAACCGGATAGGTATTACAGGGTGCCTGAAGCTCATAAGTATCTTTTTAAGAGTCCTAGGGCAGACCCAGAAACTGTTAGCCAGGGGCCCAAGGGTGTTAAGGCTTCTGTTGTCAAAAGTCCGGTTCCTGCAGATAAAGAGGCCAGGGCCTTGGATAGATGGGGAAAGAAAGTTTATACTTCTTCCACTCTAGCCATGAGAGCTTTGAATTGCCAGTTTCACATGTTGAAATATCAAAATTATCTCCTTTCTCAGTTGAAATCTAAGGTTGATGCCCTAGCTGAAGGTATTGACTGTAAAGAGTTACAAGATTTAGTGCATGTTTCTGAGCAGGTGGGTAAGCATTCTTTGCAATGTGGTTTTGATGCTGTACAGGCCTCGTCTAGGGTGGCTGCCACTGGGTCAGTTCTTCGCAGGCATGCCTGGCTGAGGGATCAAAATTTATCCGACCATGTTAAAACTAGGATTTTGGATGCCCCTTTGCAATCTGATGTCTTGTTTGGTTCTTCTGTTGAGGCAGTTTTAAAGAAGATGGAAGATAAGGCTAAGTCTATGCAGACTGTTAAAGATTTTTTGCAGGTTCAGCCTCCAAAGTTTAGTAGAAATTGGCCTACTAAAGGGTGGTCGTATCCTTCTTATGATTCCCAGTCTAGGGGTAGATCTAGACGTGGCAGGGCAGAGGTCAGGGCTCTTTCAGGCCCAGAACAGGAAGTTCTCCTGCACAGTCTTCAAGTGAGGCCAGGGGTCAGTCCTTTCGTAAACAGACCCAATGACCTACCTTTTCAGCTGCCAGAACCTTCTCGCCTGGCAGCACCTTTGGGAGGAAGGTTGGCACTTTTCAAAGAAAATTGGAATTCGATTACCCAAGACAAATGGGTACTGGATATCATACATCACGGTTACAGGTTTTATTTCCATACCTTGCCTCCTTTCAAAGGCATGCCAGACATTCCTCCTCAACAAAGAATAGAGGCTCACAAGCAAATTTCACTACTACTCCAAATAGGGGCCATACAGCCGGTTCCTTTGCCAGAAAGGGGCCTAGGATTTTATTCTCGCCTGTTCCTAGTCCCAAAGAAGGGGAACACGTGGAGACCAATTTTGGATTTGTCTATCCTCAACACTTATCTGGACATTCCCAAGTTCAAAATGTTGACGTTGCAGCAGCTTTTACCTCTGTTGGGCAAAGATCATTGGATGGTAACTTTGGATCTCAAGGAGGCTTACCTTCATGTTCCTATCAGACTGAGTTGCAGGAAGTATCTGCGTTTTCGAGCTGGGACTTCTCATTATCAGTTCTCTGCATTGCCCTTTGGCTTATCTACTGCGCCCAGAGTGTTCACAAAAGTTCTGGCTCCAGTGATAGCTTTCTTCAGGCTAACAGGAATACAGATCTATCCTTATTTGGACGACTGCCTGATTCTGGCTCAAGGAAGGGAAGAGCTTCTTCATCATCTGGAATATGTGATAGCAGTGCTAAGATGCCTGGGGTATTCTGTGAACGAAATAAAGTCCAGTCTAGTACCCTCTCAAGACATGTGCTTTCTGGGTGTGAGACTGAATACAGCATCCCAGATGGCCTTTTTAACCCCGGACAAACAAAAGTCTATCCCTTTACTTCCATCAACTATCTCATCAGTCCGGGCTGACTGCAAGGACAGTCCTTCAAGCCTTAGGGTTCATGGCATCTTGTATTCTGGTGCTTCCCAATGCCAAACTGCATATGAGGAAGCTACAATGGTATCTCAAAATGTATGGACACAGCACTGCCAGGATCTGGACACTGTCATTCAAATAATACCTTGCATTCAAAAGGAATTTTTGTGGTGGGCTCAGGAATGTCACCTAAACAAGGGACTCTCTGTGACCCGGCCAGAGGCGAGTCAGATTCTAACGACAGATGCCTCAGACATAGCTTGGGGAGCTCATCTAAATGGAAAGTGGATACAAGACAAGTGGCCTGCCAGACTACAACATCTACATATCAACATGAAGGAGATGTTAGCAGTCCAGTTTGCATTAATAGCTTTCAAGGATTTACTTCTTCCAGGGCAGGTGTTGATTCTAACAGACAACACAACTGTCATGTGGTACATCAACAAGCAAGGGGGAACACATTCTTATCCTCTATGCAGGCAAGCAATGATTTTGTGGGAGACTGCTCTCAGTTTACAACTAAGTCTTCAGGCAAGGTTTCTGCCGGAGCACAGAACTCCTTAGCAGATGTGTTAAGCAGACAAATCATGGATCCCCACGAGTGGAAACTGGATCTTCATGTATTTCAGAAACTGACAGTGTCCTGGGAACTCCAGACATAGATCTGTTCGCTTCTCCACTAAACAACCAGCTGCCAAAGTTTTGCACAAAGCGGTTTCATCCCACAGCTTGGAAAGTGGACGCTCTTTCTTTCAGTTGGAAAAATCTTCATGTGTATGCCTTTCCACCTCTGCCTCTCCTCCCAAAGGTACTTCTGAAGGTCAGACAGGACAAGCCAAGGATGATTTTGATAGCTCCAGATTGGCCTCGACAGCACTGGTATCCACTACTGAGAAGTCTAGTAAGAAAGCCTCCATGGCCTTTGCCTTCGATTCCACATCTGTTGTCCCAGGAGGACAGTCATTTGCTGAATGTCAAACTTCACTCTCTTCACCTAACAGCATGGCATATTCTGTTTTAAACCATAGAGGGTCTCAACTTCCACAACAAGTTTTGAATGTGATTTTGGAAGCTAGAAGGCCTAGTACAAGGAAAGTGTACGCAGATAAATGGAAGAGATTTTTATTTTGGAGTGCAGCTAAGGATTTGGATGTTTCTGAGCCTGATTTTAAGTGTGGCTCTTCAATATCTTACTGAGTTATTGGACAAAGGTTTGTCCTTCTCTTCTATTAAGATTCATGCTGCAGCAATTTCAGCTCACTACGATTGTGACCCACCATTGTTTTCTCATCCTTTATTCAAGCAATTTCTCAGAGGGGCAAAGAATATAAGACCCCCACGAAGAGCTCCTGCTCCTGCTTGGGATCTCAATTTTGTGTTGGAGAAACTCACTCTACAACCTTTTGAGCCTGCAGCTACTGCTGAGTTGAAATATTTATCATGGAAGACTGCTTTTTTGTTGGCCATTACTTCTGCAAGAAGGGTGTCTGAATTACAGGCCCTTATGGCGGTTGAGCCTTTCTTGATTTTCCATAAGGACAGGGTATCTTTACGTACTAATCCTTCCTTTATGCCTAAAGTGGTTTCTAGTGTGGCTTTAAACCAAACTATTCATTTGCCTACTTTTTATGCAAATCCCCAAACTAAAGGAGAAAAGATTTTGCACACTTTAGATGTTCACAGGCAGTTGCGATATTATTTGGACAGAACTAAAGGGTTCAGGCAGTCTCAGCAGTTGTTTGTTTCTTTTGCTTTGAGTTCTCAGGGCAAGCCTGTGTCAAAACAAACTATTTCTAAGTGGATTGGGTTTTGCATTGCTTTCTGTTATTCCCATCATGGCAAGGAGATTCCAGCTGGGATTAGGCCTCATTCCACTAGGGCTACTGCCACTTCAACAGCTTTTTTGAGGGGAGTGGCAACTAAGGATATTTTGGAGGCAGCTACTTGGAGTTCTGTGCATACTTTCTCTAGGCATTATCACCTGCCACTTTACTCTAAGTCCAGGGCTGGTTTTGCCACTGCTGTTTTGCAGGGCATTTTGGCGGCTCCTGCTTCCTTGTAGTTAGCCATCCTCCCTTACCTCTGCTTTGGGATTCTACCCAAGTGTAAGGACTGCAGCAATGTGAGATGAAGAACATAGTACAGTTTTGTACCTACCATAAATGTAGATGTTCGAAGATCCACATTGCTGCAGTCCAATTTACCTCCCTCCTTCCCTCTGTAGTTAGAGGTGGTTGTGTGGGTTGGGTTGTACATATTGTGTATATTGTATATATTGTACATATAGTTAGTGCAAGGGTGGTTGGTTGGTTGTTTGCTGTCTTTTGGTTTTGACCTTTATTTTTAGGGTCTTCTGACATCTGGGGCAAGAAAAGACTGAGGATATGACGTCGGTCATGCGCATTTGTACCCTGACGTCCTGACGTCAGTTAAATGCGCCCTGACTGACGTCAGCCTTATACTTTGATATTCGGGCCGACCGAGGACAGCGGACTACCCAAGTGTAAGGACTGCAGCAATGTGGATCTTCGAACATCTACATTTATGGTAGGTACAAAACTGTACTTTACCAGATCATGTTAAAGCAAAACTATTGGATGCACCTTTGCAGCAGGATGTGTTATTTGGAGTTAAGGCAGAAGAGGTATTAAAGAAAATGGAGAATAAGGCAAAATCTATGCAAACAGTGAAGGATTTCTTACGGGTTCAGCCTCCTCGATTTAGCAGAAATTGGCCAACAAAGAATTGGTTCTTTCCAGTTAGACATCAAAGGGGCAGATACAGACGTCCAAGAGGTAGAGGTCAACCACAAGTTTCTTACAGGCCTCGACAATGGGGTGCTTCAGGCCAGAAAGAAGAGGAAGACAGGCCCCAACCATATAAAAAACAGCCCCAACGACTTCCCACTACAGCTGCCAAACAGCTCTCTCTTGGCAGCCCCCTTGGGAGGAAAACTGTCACTTTTCTTTCATAATTGGCATATGATCACCGAAGACAAATGGGTTCTCAACATTGTATCTCAAGGTTACAGGTTCCACTTTCACACTCTGCCAAGGTTAAAAGGAATGCCAAATTTGCCCCCAAATCAATGGGCAGAAGCTCAAAAACAAATTACAGCAATCATGGACATGAGAGCTATTCAAAGGGTACCACCACAGGAGCAAGGACAAGGATTTTACTCAAGACTCTTTCTGGTTCCCAGAAAGGACAACGCCTGGAGGCCCATTCTGGATCTTTCTTCTCTAAACACTTACCTGGATGTTCCTAAATTCAAAATGTTGACACTACAGCAGCTTCTTCCCATGCTGGGCAAGAAAGCTTGGCTCGTAACCTTGGACCTCAAGGAGGCATACCTGCATGTCCCTATCAGACAAAACTGCCGAAGATGCCTCAGATTCATAGCTGGTTCATTGCACTACCAGTTCTCTGCACTGCCCTTTGGCTTATCTACTGCGCCCAGGGTCTTCACAAAGTGCCTGGCACCAGTAATTGCATTTTGCAGACAAAGGAATTCAAATTTATCCATACCTGGACGACTGCCTGATTCAAGCAGAGAGCAAGGACATTCTTCTAAAGCATCTGGCGTTTGTAAAAAATGCCTTTTGAGCGTGTGGTGAGTGGGTCCAACTAGAAAATAGTTTGCTTTTCCTTCTCTTGTTGTGTGTGCTGTTTTATTTTGTAAAGACATGGCTGACTCCAAGCCAGTATTTGAGGTGCACTGAGTGTGGCCACAAATTGTCACCAGCCGATGGCCACATTCTTTGCGTTATGTGCTTGGGTGTAGCACATTTGAGTACAGACTGTTCCAATTGCGCAGGTTTTAACCAGAGTGCTATTAAGGATAGACGGGCTAAGGTGGCCTTGAAAGGCCTTCTACCCACTATTGAGGCGGCTGCCTCTTCCACTGCTTTGTTCTCAGCGGTTACTGTGGCCGCCTCTCCTTCCTCTTGTCTTTGCTTCTCCTCCCTCCCAGGCTGGGACTCTATTCCTGTTTCTAAGCCTGTGGATGTGGAGTGCAGAAGAGGCAGAGAGGAGTGAGAGCACAGGCCAGAAAAACGTAAAAGGTCCCCGGACCTTTCTGCTTCTACTCCCGCTAAGAGTCCGTCTAGGATCTGTGACTCCCCATGGCTCCCATCTCCGAGATTTTCCTCGGAGGAGCCACGACCACCATCTAGGACCTTGGTTTCTTGACCCGCCAGGTCGGAGTCTGTGGCCTCGTCGAGGTCTACCCACCCGAAGCTTATCTGAAGTCGACATGGGTAAAATGATGAGGTTCATTTGTAATCAGATCCAGATGGGAGTCTTGCCAGCCCCTTCTTCCTCTGGAGTGGGAGCTCACTTTCTTTCTTCACGCCAATTTCTCCTTCTCCGATCCGTCCACTGGGTTCGGAGTACTTGGATCCGAGGATGGCCTTAGTCAGGGGGTCTGTGCCAACAGTACCTGTCTCATCGCTGGCAACTGCCTGGAGCGTGTCTGTTCTGAGTGGCTCTCAGAGCTGGCACCTGGCGGTTGGATCTGAGGGAGCGGAACTTTTTCCATCGGCTCCGATGTTGTTGGGCCAAGTTCCCCCCTCGGAGCTCCGGCCACTTTGGGCCCGGCTCTAATTCTCGCTTTTGATTCGGGGAGAGCGGTTTCCTTAATGGTGGCCCAGGAGGCTCGTTCTTCCTCGGCATTCATGGTAGAAAGGGTTTTCTCCACTAGATCGAGACCCTTGATTATTTCCTAGGACTCCGCCCTGACTCCCTCGGCTCTGTCTACGAATCCCATCATTTTACCATAGGGGCAGCCCGTGCTCAAGGAGCCCCAGGCAGTTCCCCCTGAGGAACAAGTGGCTTGCGAGTTCCCCCCAGAGAGCTCACTGCAAGCATACGTGTAAGAGGAGGCACTTGGAGTCCCCTGAGTCCCTCACCGAGGACACTGATTTGGATGATGGGGAAGGTTCTCCCAGATCATCTCTCCTTTGGAGACCTCATGGAAATCTTACGCCAGCAGGGAGGGTTGGTCCACCCACAAACCTTCCTCTGACGAATCCATGTTCCTGGAGGCTTTTGGCACAGGGCCATCTACTTCCTGGGTGTCACCTCCCGCATATCCATTGGTGGGCCTGGTCACCTCGCGGGCCTGGAAGGAGCTGTACACCGTGGAACCAATCCCGAAACGTAAATACAAAATCCCAAATCCACCATCAGATAGACCAGCATGGAACAGAGGCTCCCCTGTAGACCCTATGGTGGTAGCAATGGCCACTAAAAAGGAAGTAGCCCAGGAGAGTTCCTCGTTTCATCCCCCCTGATAGAAAGTCTAGGATGATGGACCGCTTAGGGAAGCGGGTTTATGCATCTGCAACTTTTTCCATCAGGGCACTGAACTGTCTGGCCCACGTTACCAGACTGTAGCTCTACTTGTTCAAGGAACTGTCTGAGTCTCCCCCCAAGTCCATGTCGCAGGAGGACAGACATGTTCTCTGTGAGGATGGCCACTTTAAAACCAGTTTCCTATACGTCAATGCGACTCCTTTCACATGATACTGAAGGAGCGACTAGGGAAGCTAGGTCCGGCGTGTCCATGAGGCGCAGCGCCTGGCTCAGATTCAGTTTTCGAAACTTTTCAAGGCATCCTTTGCCAATGCCCCTTATGACTGCCCTACCCTTTTTGGTAAGACCATCAGATTTTGGTCCAGAGTGAGAAAGATGGGGAAGACGCTGTCTGCCGTCGGGATCGGCTTCTCGAACCCTCAAAGATCCTTTTCCTGGAATCAGTGAGGGCAAAAGAAGATGTGGTTCTGGAAGTCTCAGTATTCCCAGAACACTCAGGGCTCTTCTTCCCCCAGAGGCAGAGGGGAACAGGATAGACGCTTGCCCAGAGGCATAGGGGATCCGAAGAATTTTGGGTCTCTAGAACCATTCTCGGACAGGCCCGGGCAGCAACCCTGAAGGGCTGCCCGACTGCTCTACCCTGGAGGCAGTTGGGGGGGTTGACTGTTGTTGCACCTGGCTGCATGGGAGTCCGTAACATCAGACCGCTGGGTGCTTCAGATCATATCCAGAGGATACTCAGTCCCTTTGGTGGTTCCTCCCAAACTTCCCAAAGACCTCCCGGATGTACCGCCAACGCAAAGGGAGGCAGCAGCATAGAAATTTTCAAGCTGCTAGAGAAACGAGCCATCGAACCTGTCCCCCAGATCAGTCTGGATCGGGCATCTACTCCAGATTCTTTTTGGCGCCAAAGAAAACTGGGGATTTAAGGCCATTCTGGACATATCTACCCTGAACCTGTCAGTTAATTTTTTCCATCCAGACTGTATTTTTTGCAATTACTACAGTGTCATCAGTGTAAGTGTACATTTTTGGTAACTGTATCTCCTCCATTCTATATCCTCTCTTTCTATATCCTCTCTTCTATTCATGATTATAGCAAAGGTCATTACTGATTTCAGGACATCCCTGTTTTATACCACACTCTATTTTCAAATCTTCCCCAGTCCAACCATTTACATTCAGTTTCACATAATTCTTTTCATGTATTTAATTGAATATTTTTTCACTTATGTTGTATGCTTGTAAAATCACCCGTAATGCTTTATACAGGATATTAACATGTACATTACTGACATCACCTATCATGTTTTTTGTTTCCACTTTATCATCATCAATTACTTACCTTATTATCCACAATGGGTCTCTACTCCCCTTTCCTTTTCTCCCAAACAAATTCTGATAATGTAATATTTCTATTTATATTGCAGTCTTTTAGTTACTATTCTCATGAAAATTTTATAATCTGAGCTATTCAGTGTAATTGGTCTCCCAGTGTTTTATTTCATCTTTATCTCCTTTCCTTAATGTAAATTTTAGCACACCTGTGCAAATTTCTTTCATTACTTCTATAAACTCCATTTTTTGCCAGTCATACATTTCTCTATGCATACTAGATTCAATTCCATCCAAACCTGTAGCTGAATTAATGTTAATATTTTTCAAGATCACATTCAACTCCTTTTTATTTATTTTTCTCTCTAAATATTCATTATCTTCCTTATTTACATTTTCACCATTATAAATTTGTTCTGTGTTAACATTTTTGCTATATAAATCTAATACATATTCTTTAATTCATAGATTTCTTCATTTTTTAACTTGTTTCCCTATATATTTTTTAATTTTCTTATCTTTCCTTCTTTTACTGTCTTACATAAGTATGGTGCTGCTGCTTCTTTTTTTCCTTGTAAGAAATATTTTTGCTTATAACAATTAACGTTACCGTTATTTCTTCTCTCTAATTTTTCTTTTTCGTCAAACTATTTTTTCATCTCTATCGAGTATTTAAATATTTTTTAACTTAATATTTTATATTCCAATTTCTTTTTTGCTTTTCTATACATTGTAAAAAATACTTTTTTGTATTTCTTTTTTAATTAATCCACCATATTGTCCAATTTTTCTAAAAATCTGTCATACTAATGTTATTGCCATGATTCTGTAATTTCTTTTCTTTTTCCTGAGTAACTTTTTCATTTACTCTTTACGCCTTTTCTTATTTTAATATTTTCCTCATTTTCATGAATTCGTATCCAAATCACCACATGATCAGAGAACCCATTATATTTAACCCCTTTTTGTGTAATTTTTAGATCATCTGACATAAAAGTTCGTCTTCATTTAATTTCTCTTGAAAGTCCTGTGTTTATTTACCATATTTTTAATTTTCCACTTTTCATAATTTCAGCAACCATTTTAACATCATAACTATTTTTATTTCTCAAATTACAAGTAGTCACCTGTCATTATTATGTCCATGTTACACGGGCATAATTAAGCATACTTTAAAAAAAATAAATAAATTGTCACATATGCATAAAGCTATTTGTCTATATACATATTTTTCTATCTTGTCTACTGCTGTTATTCAGCCCAGTTCTACTGTTGTAATGTCTAATATTTTTATATTTTCTTGGCATAGTGTACATACACCTGAACATGTTTCTTTGCCTATATTCCAAATAACAGTACCATGCCAACGTTTTTCTGTTTGCACCCTTTCTTCTTCCTTTAACATGCTAATATCTTCTAACACTGTTACTTGAGCATCTACTGCAGCACACCATTGTAAAATACTAAGTTTCCTCTTAATATTCTTCATACTGTTCACATTCAACGCTGATATTTTCTTTCCCCAACTCTTTCCTATTGAATTTTTCTTGTGTTTTACTATATGCCAACCTGACCCTTCTTCTCTTGTTTCATTTTTCTTTCCCTTTAAATTTAAATACCATTTCAATGTTTAACTCTCATTTTATGTATAATTTCATTTTCATTTTCGTTCTTTCATTTTTTTTTTTGTATTTCTACCTCCCATTCTAACCATGAATGTCCTGTGTTACCACATTTCTTAAATTTGACTTCACCTTTCTTTGCATTATGGCCTGTCTGACCACATAACATCTTTTTTAGTCAAATTCATTAATTAAATGATCACTTTTTCCACAAAGATAAGTCTTTGGTTGTCCTCTGTAACTCATAAAACATCTATTGCCATGCACATTAATAGTACTAGGTATGTGCATCACATTGACACTTTTCATTTTTAAAATTGTTCCACATTCTCAACACCCAGTCCATAATCCTTTTTCATCATAGATTTTAGTGGTGTCCACCACTTCTTTACATATTGTCAACAAATATTCTTTCACTTCTTTTGCTCCCACTTCAGTTCTAAACTGAATCAAGATTCTTTTTGTTTGTTTGCTTGATTGCCTGAAAAAGGCTAGCACAATATATTCTGACCATAAAAAAATCTGCTTACATTTTTTTCATAGGCCTGACCAGTTTCAAAAAAATAAGGCACAAAAAGTTTCTTTAATTAAAACGAAAGCTTTTAACCTCTTTAGCTTTTACTCCCAGAGGTGCAGTAACATTGCCCCATATCTCGTATCTGTCCAGACCTTTTTCTTTTTTACTGCTTACCCAAACAACATATTTTTATGTACTTTTTCATCGCTGTCTTTTTCTTAGCTCCTTCGATTGTTTGAGCATAGAATTTTTTTTCTGCAACCTTCTGTAGTTTTTCCTTCTCTTTCTCCCTGTTCTTTTTTTCCCATAATGTCACTCCCAAAATACAGCAGTTCCACTTTCTGGCTCACTCTGGTTATCTAACTCCTCCAGATGTGCATCCCGCAACTCTCACAACTGGACGGTTGAAATAATGCGTTTTTCTGCTGTTTCTGCCTTTTCAAACAGGTTTATCTGGAAATTTTCTTTTTAATTCATCTCCACCACTGCATTTGGCACCATCTCCCTTCTGATGACTTCACCATCAACGACAATGGTTTCTCTGCTCCCACATCACATGAAAACATTTCTGGTAGTGATTCTACCATTTTTTCTTCATTTTCAACACATTTAACTTCCAAATTGCTTTGGTTCCCAGCAGCCATGTTTCTCCCTGTTCCTCCTGGCTGCCTCAGCACCTGGACAGGCAACAGGAAGACGAGATGTGTAACACACAATATCTTCCCCCTACTGCAAAGATTAGGGGACATTCCCAGATGCACTTGTCAAATATCACCTATTAGTATAAAATACAGCCTCAGGTTTCGCCAGAAATAAGATCACTAGATTAGTGGGGCTACCCTGATCAACAAAGGATAAATGGATAAAAAAATAAATATTCCAGTCCATATGCAGATCACACAAGGATTTAAGATTCGCTGCTTTGCAGTATCATTTTCAATTCTGTGCTTTGCCCTTTGGGCTGTGTACGATGCCTTGAGTTTTCACAAAATACCTTGCTCCAGTTGTTGCTTCCTTTATACTTCAGGGAATTTAAAATTTCCTGTACTTGGAAGACTCACTCCTAGAAGTGAGAAGCGCCTACTAGATCTCCACATTACAATGAACCTACTTCTGCCCCCCCCCCCCACACACACACACACACACACACACACACACACTGAGATTCACCTAAACAGAAAAAAAATCCACTCTTGTTTCCCTTCCAAAAAGTGATGTTTTTGGTTTAAATTTGTTGTCAATTACCTCTTTTTTCCTCAGTAAAATGTATTAAAATTCTTTCAGTCCCTTATTCCATTGGATGTTATCTCAGCAAAAGAGATCTTGAGAGCCCGTGGATTTATCGCCTCCACTCTTATGATTTCTTGAGCAAATCTCCACGTGAGGAGAGATTCAGTGGTATCTCAGATCAGTCTGAATATAGCATTGTTACCCTGTGAGCTTACCAATTCATCTCCTGCCATTCATCAAACGGGTGTTTATTTGATGGATCACAGGGATAGTTCTCAACAAAAGGATGCCATTTCTAATTTCCTTTTACCAAGATCTGTTTACATATTCATCACACATATTCATCGGACTTAGCTGTGGGGCCTGTTCCATGAATTTAAAGGTCCAGGATGTGTGGTCCTGGAAGAACCACGTAAATATCAGTGAAATAAAAGCATTGATCCTAGCTTTGCAGTCCCTGCATCACTTCTGCAGACACTCTTTGGATATTTACAGACAGCATCAGTTATAGGTTCATAGATTCATAGATAGTACTAAGCTAACTGCCCATGTGAGCCATTTTAAGCTTAGCCAGTTATCCCTTGGGAGACCCAAACCCTGCACCTCGTGTTTGTAAGGCAAACACCTTAACCATTAGGCCACCCTCCCAACCCCTTATGTGGTACTTAAGCAATGCAGGACATGATCATACTGCTTTTACAGGTTGGCAAAGACTGCTTGGGGCATAGCTGTACAGCAGAGTCTTTCAAGTAGTTTAGTTTACATTCCCCCTCAGAACAATTCAATGATGGAAGTTGAGCAGATCCTAGGCAGGTAATCTGAAATGGGTGTTTAACAGTGAGATCTTCTGCAGATTGCCAGTCAGTGATCCGCATAGCTTTACTACAGTCAAAACGCTTAAGGATTCCATGACTAGAAACTTGGAGAAAGGCCATCATGTCATTTTTGTGTAAGGGGAGAGTCCTTAATGCCTTCTGTTCCCTTCTTCCGAGTCTTAAGATTCTCCTGAAAGTTATACATGACAGACCAGAAAGTCTTGCTGGTTATTCCTTTCTGGTCCATGGCAGTCACCACAAATTACCTCACAGAATGATCTTGCTCACTCAGCAAAAGGGCGCTCTAATTCATCCAAATCTCCAGACTTAGTCTTAACCTGAGGATTATCACATTTTAATCCCTTTTAATCACCAATTTTCAGAGTACACACTATAGGTGTTACAGGAGGCTATGAAGCATGCTACCAGACAGCTTAGGTTTCTAAATGGAAGAGATTTTCTGTTTGGTGCCCAAGAAAAAAAAAAAGGTCCCTTATCAAGTGGTTTTATCTTAATTCTGTCAGGTGCTTCCCACTTCCCCTTTTTCTGCTTAGTCTGAGGCTGTATTATTTTTCCTCTTATTTTTATTTACATTTTCTTTTGTGTCCTCTTGCCTTTAATTACTTTCCTGGCTTTGGGTCTAGGACAAGAAATTCCTGAAATAATCCATGCTCATGCATCCATTATGTACCTTGTAGCCTTTGCACTCGTGTGTTCAAACATTGGAAGTATGGCTGTACCTAGCAGAATATCCCCAATGGTTAGTCATAATCCGGCAGTGTTCAGTTGGGCATCTAATGTTATGGTAAGTCCTTAACTGTACTTTCTTTCCTTTAAGGCTTGGTCACTAAAACTGTAGGGTTGTTCCATACCCTATTAGATTCCTGAGTGAATCCTAGCTTTAGCATTTTCTTCACGTCTTCCTGAACTGCCCATCTCTGAGACTTTGCTATCTGGTAGGGCTTAAGTTTGACTTTACTTCCAAATTTGTCTTTGTGGTACATATTTATAATGGCGGTTCTTGGAAGTTCAGAGAATACCTTTTTATTGTGGAGTAGAAACTCCTTTATCTCATTTTTTGTGATTTTGACAAGGTCTCCTGTACTATTACCGCAGGTATGGACAAACAACCCTTATGTCTATTCTGCAGTGTAGTCTCTGTTGCCAAACTTGGAGTTAGCTCTACTAAATTTTTCAGTGGCCATAGGACATTTATATAATGTTTGTTTCTGCTCTCTTTTACTTATTTTTCTCTGTAGTTCACTTCACTCAGTCTTTCTATGACCTCAAAGGGTTAGTTTCACTTGGCTAAGAAAATTTACAGCAAATGGAACTAAAGCTTATACCAGACCTAATTGAAATTCCTGCTTTCTGACTTCACTATTATGCACTCCCTTTTGAGTTGTTAATGCCTGTGTGTTCACAGACTGTTAGAATTACTGTAAGGGAAGTGTAGTGTTCCAAGTCTCTTCCTCTTCCCACATCTCCTTAGCAATATCTAGTTGTTCGTCTGGTATGTCTCCTATAACGAAGTTCAAAGAAACTGAATCTTGTTGAAGCTCTCCTATAACGAAGTTCAAAGAAACTGAATCTTGTTGAAGCTTAGAGAACCTGTGGGATCACAAACATAAGTTAAAGCAAAAATTGATCTCAAAAGTTGCTGTCCTCTGTTGCTTTTCTCAAGATGGGCTTCAATGTCCTGTTAAATCATTCTATGAGGCCATTAGTCTCAGGTTGATGCATGAAAGTTCCGCGTTGCTTCAGTTTGAAATTTTGGTAGAGCTGGTGTATAATCTCTAATATAAAAAGGTTCCTTGGTCTGAGTATTTTCATTGGTTTGCCAGCTACAGGGGACGGCAGGACTGGTTCCTTTGCAGTCGTTTAGATATAACCTTTTAGAGAGATTATTGCTTGATATTTGGTTGTGTAATTTGGCAAGATGAAAATATACTAGTACCCATTACTTGACTTGAGGGACCAGCAATAATTTCAAAAGGAGGTTTTATGATGAGTGTGGTTATCAGTGGATTCGTAAAGAAGCCATGATTGGGTGCTGACTTTTTGCCCTTGGACCACTTGCACAAAAGGTTCTGTCCTTATCCTAAGTAGAATCTGGCTTAGAATTTGGGCTTTAGTTTTGTCCAAATACAGATGCCCTCTCAAGACATGGCTATATGCCAATTTCAGTAACAGTTTGAAATATTGGGACCCTCTTGAACAAGTCCATTAATGTGGAGACTGACTTGCCGAGAGTGTGTCAACCTCATACTTGGAATATTCTGAGAAATGCATATTTGTTATGTTCGTATGTCCTTTATCTGAGGTTTGGCAGTCTTGAAGTTGGTGTATGTAAGTTTGGAGGTGTGAAGGGTTTGTCCCTACATTGGGGTGTGCTGGAAGGCTTGTTCCCCTACAAAAAAAAAAAAGTTTAAAGGAGAAGAGATATGTTTGATATTTGCTCAGTCTTTTCGGCATGTTGTCTCAGCATTTTGCGTCCCAGCATTTCAGTAGGTATCCACCAGTTTCATCACTAGCTCCTTAAAATGCAGGCACAGCAGATAATTTTGTAGTTCACTTCACTCACTGTATGACTTCAGTGTCCTTTTCATTTCGCTAAAAAAATTTTCATCAAATGGAACTAAAACCTATACCAGCTCTGTGAAATTCCTGCTTTCTGACTTCTGTTATGCACTGCCTTTTGAGTTGCTAATGCCACTGTGCTTGTTAGCTTTACATTTTTTTTTTTGGCCTTTACTGGAAGGATAGAGTAGTGGAAGCTCATGGGTTCTGTTTTCACCCTGGGTATGTTGTTCCTGGCTCTGCTTGGAGTCTTATACTGCCATTTGTCCTTCAAGTTCAGCTTGCTCACCTTCAGATCAGTTAACTGGGTGATTTCCTTTGCAGTGAACTCCCAAATAATAGAAATCTCTGCCTCTTCTCCAATAAAACTGACTGTGGCCTCTGTATCCCATTTATCTCACTGGAATGGCAACTGCCACCAGTAATCTCCCTGGTCTTCCTTTTCATTATGCTCCATGTCTGGGGAGTGGAAAACACCGTTCTTGTCTGACTACTTCTATATTATTTTTTTCCTCAAGGGACCTTCCCTCCCAGGACTGTCATCTAGGCTCTGCGTGTGGAGTACAGAGATAATTCATAGGTCACATCTTTCTCTGTGCTGTGATATACTGCACCTGCTTTAGTCCCTTTGTGACTGTAGTTCTTATTGTTGGCCCTCCCTTAATAGCCTGAGAGGCTATGGGGTTTTTCTGTTGGCATGTGCTCACTCGTACTTTTATTTCATGGGGACTTGTTAACATTATTCCTAACGCATACCCACCTTCTGCGTTGCCATGGAAGCTGTGGCCCTCCCCTCGGCTTTATTTTCTGAGACTGTTGCCCCTTAAGCTGTGACTTGAGATGTTTAAGAATACCTTCACCTTCCACCACATTCGTAACTTTAAAATAGGGGGAATCTGTCCGTAATCATAATCATGGGTGAGGTAAGGTGCAGTCACAAGAAGTATAAACTTCCCAAGCTTCTAATTGGACTGCAGTTTATCTCTGTGAATGCGTTTAACCTCTGTAGCTATTTGGGGGGCAAGGTATTTTTCTTGCATGTATGCCGCCCTCATTGAAGTCTGGTAGTCCCTGTAACTTTTTTGTCTGTTGCTAAACATTTACTAAGCATAGTAGTGGCATAATAACAAAACACAGCTTTCCCTACTCGGGCATCTGTTTCAACACCTCTTGTAGATTCTTGGTAAATTATGTTAAGTTTTACTATTTAGATCAGACCTGTTTTCATTGCTAATGTTAACACAGAACTTGTTCCGTGTGTGTCCCATTACCCATGTTTAAAATGCACACTGTTGATGAATATCTCCTCTGGTTTAGACCCCTGCTTAGCTTAGGTGATTCCCTGTTGTATAGAGTTTCATAACACATTATCTTTTCAACACGTATAATACCTTGTGTATCTAATGAGCTCACCTGACATGCCACTTAAATCTGTGTTTAAATCTGTCACTTACTAGCGTTTAATTCAAAGTAGCTTTACTGTTATTATTTTCTGGATCTTGCCACAAAATAACATGTTTTAGTTCTGGTACTTGAAACCTTACTGTTATGCTTTTAAGAAGTCTACAGTTGAAACATGAGCTCTTGCATTGACCCTGCCCATGCAAGAAGGCACCTCTTTACTTTTTGTTATAATCTATGCCATTTATGTCCATAATGTATTTATTTTACATTTGTTGACTGGGAATGTCTGAGTTGAAGAGCCCTTTTTCAGCGGAGGCCCAGGGAGAAAAGCTCTAACATATATTATACAATTTTCATTATAAATTAGCATTAAACAGCAATGTTACAGGATTATTACACAGCATTACGTAGCAATACAATGTTATACAGCGTTAGTAATCAGGAGTATAGCATAACTATTTCAAGATGTACAAAAAGAAAATATGTCATTAAGATAAATATAGTTTTTGGGGTAAGTGGTTACAAAAACCCAGTTTTATCATAATGTAATTGCATGAAGGCAAGACAATTACAATAGAATGTTTCTCTTTGGCGATTTGCGTAATAGATTTTAGAAAACAGTAGAAAGAGTAGTCAAGGAAGATTAGAGAGCTAGTAAGAAGAGTGAGTTAAGGGCAGAAAGTAGATTAAGGTATGGGAAATAAGGGATGTTTAAGGAGGAAGAGTGCAGTGGCAGGACCAGTGACTTTTAAAGTGTTCTTTGGTGGCTGTCTTAAATTATTTAGGATGTGCATGGGTCCTTATTTCTAGTGGGAACCTATTCCAGGCAATAGTGGGGTGATAGCTGCACATGTTGCGTCCAAATTTAGACTTGGGTTTGTAGATTTGTAGTAGGTCTTGGTTAGACCTTAGGAGAGGTCTGGAGGGAGGATAATGAGAGATGAGAGGGGATAGTGCTGGACAGTAGGAAGGCTGGTATAGGATAAAATGGATGATCTGGAGCTGAGAGAGAAGGCTGGTGGGGTAATTCAAGCCCGTTTGTGTTTTAGAGAGAGACAGTGATGGGATTTGTAGATTTGTTGGGCAGCAAATCTAGCTACCTTGTTGTAGGTAGATTTGAGTTTGGTCAGGAGTGCTGAGTTAAGATTTGTGAGAATTTGAGAATTGTACATTAGACTGGGCAGAAGGTAAGTGAGAGAGAGTAATCTTTGCTTCAGAGGTAAGGAATTTCTTAAGGTAAAGGAGCCTTAGTTTTGAATGAGACTTTTTGATAGTTATTAACATGCAAGTCAAATTTAGGCCGATAGTCGATGGTTATGCCTAAGAGCTCAGTGCTGGATCCTACCTGAATAGGAGTGTTATTGAGGGACTGTATGGAGGAGGAGGGTTTAATATTGAACTTTTTAGTTAGGAAGAGTAACAGCTTTGTTTTTTTTAGGGTCAAGGATGAGCTGGTTGTTGGAGAGCCATGTTTCAACTAAGTTAAATGATGTCTGAGTAGCTGAGAAGAGCTTGGAGGCGAGTGCAGAGTATCATCTCACTGATTGAGATCTATCAGTGAGGTAGCTGGAGAACCATGCAACAGTATCAGAGGAGAAGTTGAGGTTATGCACTTTGTGCAGCAGAAGAGAGTGTGAGACAGTGTCGAAAGCTTTTGAGAGGTCCAAGAATAGGCAAGAAATAAGTTTATGGTCATCCATGATAGTGGCACAGAGGGGGGATCCTTTGAGTTGTGCAGGTAGTATCTGAACTCAGTCAGCCCAGTCCCAGCCCTCCTGACTACCTGTCTAGTGTTATGCCACTATGTAAGCCCTCAGCTTTTCCTGTTGAGTTAGTGGCTTCTGAGGAATTGGACCTGCAGGTATAGCTGTAAACTTAGCTTTGCCACCATGCCCTTGGGCAGCACAGTGTGACATTGAGTAGCATTGTCACCTCTCTACAAGAGTTTTCCACTTTGATTCTTGGCTGGGGTATCTTCTGTGTAGAGTTTGCATGTCCTCCCTGTGTTCTTGTGGGTTTTCTTCAGTTACACTAATTTCTTTCTGTCTCCCAAAGACATGCAGTAAGTGAACTGTCTACTCAATATTGTCCATAGGTATACGTATGTGTGTGTGATACAGAAGAAAGGTCTGGCAATCCACTTCTATTCCCTGTTTGCCTAATAAACTCTGGATGTCCACAGGGTTACTGTAGGGATTGAACACTTCCTAAAGTGTGGATTTGATAGATCATACTCTAAAGCAGTAACAGCTGTGTTCTGAAGAATATGTTCTAATGTCCTGTCCCAAACTACTTAAAACAGTGGACCTTCACTCAAAATTCCAGCTGTACAATTGCTCCTTTCTTACAGCTCAAATGGTAATGACACTGCCTTTGGACATTTGAAGGTAGCATAAGTAAATTCCTTAACTGTTGTGCAAGTAAATGCCCCACAATCTGTCGGCATGATCATAGGAGGCTAATGGCCCCAGCCTTCCAAGCCTTGCCAAGTTCAGCCCATGTTCCCAAGGGTGTCTGATTCAAGCAGACATTAAAATCGGCACCTATTGCCCATGTCCAAGAGGGACAAAGGTTGAAACCACAGGGTGAATTTCCGGTTGCTTATCCAATCCAAATTATACTTAAACAGGGCCATTGAGGAGTTTTGTTTAAGATGAATAGGAAGCTTGTTCCAAAGGTGGGGCAACCTCTTTGAGACAAATCGGTCTATAGCAAGTTCTGTTAATGTCACATACCATGTTAAGGTCCTCTGAGTGAGTGACACGTATGCCATTTGACTTGCAGATGTGCAGCATTTTCATTAAAGCTTGGTCAGAGATTGCTCTATAAAGAAGAAAGGAAGGAAAGAAAAAAAATATTCTCTTGGAGAATGGTTCTTGGCAGTAACAGGTTGTTGGGTACAGGAAGTTAGTAAAAACTCAAAACTGTTGCCCACTGGTCCCACCAGTATGGTAAATAATGGCAGCTGACATTGAGTTATTTATAGAAATAAATTTATCAGTAATGTACAAGTCTGGACCAGTGTTGTCAAGTGAAAATTCTGTTTGCAGTCTTCAAAACAGAGACGTCCTTGCGACTTGCAAACAAAATTGTTCTGTTTCGTCATTTCTGTATCATTCTGAGGTTCTGTGATATCTGAAAATTTGCAGCACCTTTGGTGCTGAGTAAAACCATAGAAAGAGCACATGTTTTTACCTAGTCAGTCCTGAAGATCGCCAGGACTCTGTTCTGTCCCTCTGACTGGGCTTCCCAGAGCTGACAACTCCAGTCTGTATTCTACTGGTCAAGCTATTCCAGATTTCTTTGGAACCTTTTACTCTTAGACTTTCTGATTTGCACTTAAATTTTAAGTACTCTGATATCTCTACCTGAAGGCTATTCACACAAGAGGTATTCCTCCTCCTAAAGGGTTAGGCACAGTCCTCTGTACATTGCAGGTAAAGTTAAAAATATCTGTCAAGTGTTATGCATAAAAAAAAATAAATAAATCCCAACATACCATGCATGGAACCATTCGGAGAATGTTAACAATAGCTGTGAAATGTCCTACAGAAAAAAATCACAAAATTATACTCTATGGAGATCGCCATTCTGAATTGCAATACAAATTGGTATAACTTTTTTTTTTTTTTTTTAAGGGGGGTTTAGAATATGGGTTTTTTTTACCTTTAAATGCTAATGTGCTTGTTGGGGTAATTATTGTATGTCTTGTGGGACACAAGTTCCAAGAGGTTTAGTAGCAGCACAGATCTCGTTTGTGATGTGTAGATCACATCTACTGTCTGGGATTGTTTTAGCCTTCAACATGGAAGGAAAAAGTAGCTACTAGAATAAGCTATTTTTTGTATAGCAAAGAGCCAAGTACAATATCCATTCTTTTACTCTCTTTTGAATACTTGGACATTGTGAAGAGCCCTTACTGCTCATAAATACATGTCCAATGTAAGTCTTGCTGTCATTAGTAAGGCTAAGACACTGTTAATGTTGCAGATAGTTATTTAACAGAGATCCCCAGACTAACATGTCCCTGCCTAACAGGAGCCTTAACTAACACTTAAGTAAATAGAAACACTGTAACAGTGCCACTATCTTGATTTATATGTTGTAATCATTATGCATAAATCCATTCTGTTTCATTTCTTAACTAGGAAAATTGTGCGTGTCTTGGTTGTCAGAATATTTGGTTAATGGATTTGTAAAGATAACTCAACTTTTGAATTGCTAATTCATATTACTTTGAGAAGACACAGTGAGTTTTGTAAAATAGCAAAGCACTGCCATTGCTTTTCAAAGAATAATTCTTCCAAGATGACAACATCTTGAGCAGTAGTTACTGGAGAGGTCTCAAACAGCATGGACAGTTCAGTTTTATTGATCTCTTGTCTTTAACAAACCTTCAGTGAATCTTTGTCTTTGACATTTTAAATAGGCTTTTACTTTCCATATTGGAAGGAAGTTTTTAACTACGACTTTCTTGTGCATCTAGGCTGGCAAAGTAAGAAAGCACGTATCTGAACAAGAGAGAACAGAAGAAGGGCTTGGTCCAAATATCAAGAGTATTGTCAGTATGTTAATGCTGATGCTTCTTATGATGTTTGCTGTTCACTGTACATGGGTGACAAGTAATGCTTACTCCAGCCCTAGTGTTGTCCTTGCATCCTACAATCATGATGGGTAAGAAAATGCTTACGAATGTATGTGCTTGCATGCTTTGTGTTTCACTCCTTTGCCATATGCATTTTGGTGACCTGTTTCTGTAGCATTGTTATGGTTTCTAAGTGAACAGTTAACATTGCATTTCTCGCTAAAAAAATAACAGTGTGGCGAATCACCCTTGCTTCTGTTTGGTTAGTGATTTTTTTTTCTTTACAAGTAGTATACAGGTTGATGTGTTTTTAAGAAGTACTGAGATCCTTGTACCTCAAGAATCTGACAAAGAACCCAGGATAATTAGTAGGTGAATATCTACAGTTGGAACGCACAAAATGAGTACTGCTTTCTTAGAAAACTGACAAAAGTTGCATTAATGGAGTCTTGGTCATCCTGTCACAGAAGATGTGGAATGCAGTTCTGAGTGAGGTATTCAGAATGGAATTGTTTTAGAAGCTAGCATTTTTTGAGTGGGGACCCCACACTCCCTTGTAGGGACTTTCCTTTTTACACTTATCTGATCCATGTCAGGTGACTAGAGCCAATTTTGGTGTACCTCAGAGAAGGAGGGAAGATTCACCACCCTACCTTGCAGCCGACATCTACCATTTTACAGTTTTAGCCAGCGGTCATTAATACACATGCCATCTGATCTGTCTTTAACACCTTTATTGATATTGATCTCTGCGAAGAAGCTGTATATCTGTAACTGTGTTAGTTGGCATTAATAACCGTCAGTTAATATACTTCTAAGAAAAGGAGCCATTTAGAATTCTGACACAACATCTTGAAGTTTTATAGTGCATGTAGCTATAAATCCTGAACAGCTTTATTTCATTGCAGTGTTTGGGGATTTGTCCATTAAAAATATTTCCTGATTATAATACTCCAGTTGTGGGGGAGTGTTGTCTAGATTGTGTGTAGTAGAAGAAGTTATTTGTGAAAGCAGGGGGATACTTGTTGGACTGTATAGGATGCTGGGGGGGGCTTATTTCTTCAGGAAGGTTTTGATTTGCTGCTTCCCATATTGGGTGTTTGTTTTATTTTATTTTTTGTTATTTTTATCCTTCGTGTTTTGCAGACTGTGATATGCGTTAGTGCCATCTGTGCCAGGGAGAGTAGGGCAGTACATGTGTACATATGCCAGCATTGCTAACTGGAGTTTTGTAAAGAATTTTGAGTATATCACTGATCTGTACAGATGTTTGAGTTAAAAATGTTTGTAAAGTTACTTGTGTTAAAAATGCATCAACAGTAGGTCCTGCTGGACAGAAAGGATGTATGCACAATGTGTATGTTTATTAAATAACCCTGGAAGGGTGGAAAGTTTGAAATTGTTACAGCTTCCAGATGTTGCCACAGATTTTAGCAAAGCTGTATGTGTGTGTATTGTACCAGAGTCTGGTAACCAGAGATGATGATCATCCTCTAACCAACATCTGGTTTCTTTGGAACTCTCACAGCAGCACTTTGGAACCTGACTGGAAAGATTTCTGGCAGGATATATATCTCACACGTCCACACAGACAAAAGCCAGAATGATGTCTGTCTTGCTGTAGTAAGACACTCTGCACACATCGGCTTGCTTTGCTTTAATAAGTAGTTGGGCAACAGTAATTCTTTAGTCAGGAACATTTAGTGAGAATAGTTTAGTATTTTCTCCATCTGTGAGAAACTATCCAGCTGTATTCTTTATATCTTTGTGGTTGAAACTTTGTTTTCAGTATTCTCTTGTTTTCTGTTTTATCATTAAATATTTTAATAACTTTCATTGTGGCTGGTCCTTGAAAGAATACTTTTAACATATTGAAAGTACTTATGCTTGTTTTAGTGACACTGTGGCTGCTCCTGAAAGCTTTGCTGCTTCAGTTACACCCTACCATTTGCATTAGTATTAATTGTACACAGTATAATTGGGTAACCTTTAAGGGCCTTAAGGTAGTTGACTGGTGGCAAGGTGATTACCTCAGAGTCTGGACAGAAAGGGGCACAGCTAGTAAATCTGTGCCAGCTTTTCCTAGGTGTATATGTGCATCTGAAACTCAAATATCCAAGTGTGTGTGTGGCAGCTACTGGGAACAGGGACACAGAGCTCCAAAGTGGTCAGTGTAGAGTTTTATGTGCGTCTGGAGAGAGAAGGAGAGTCCAGCCCCAGGTCTGGAGAGTGCTTGGTTGCAGGGAGCAGCATCTGAAAATACTGTGTGAATTCATCTTTGCTCTTCGTGATCATTGCTCACTGGAGTCAGTGGTGAGGATTGAGACTCCTTGATTTCTGACCCAGAGTAGGCACCCATCACACAGACCATCAGCCATTTGCTTGTGGAGGTTTACATTCAGATAGCCATCATGGGATGTTAAAGTCTTAACATTTCCCTTTAGTTGCTGACATGGGTACCAACGTTATCATGAGGTCCTACTGAATCCCCCTTGTGATTGCATCCACCTGTATGATAAGGCTGCTTTCACCATTTTGGTTATGGCAACATCACTTGGAAAGCCTCCACTTTCTTTGAGCAGAACGACTACCAGTAGTCGTCCCCACCCCCCACCCCACCCCCGGGGAACCAGAATTTACTACTCTGCTGTTACATTCCACTGCATGGCAATTAAATGAGCCATTAATTGTATGTGGGTGAGTCATAGTCCAGTCTTTATCCTGGTGTGCCATAGCGCAGCAGGAGAAAGATTAGGAATGCATTACTTAGTTTAATGTATGGTTTAAAAGTAAGAAGCACCAACAAATGTATGTATAGATGCAACTCACCTGCAAATAAAATTCTTGTGTTTAACTGTCTGCAAGTAGGTAGGCGTTAGTGTTTTATGTCAGTTGTCAGATTGTGACATGCATTTATTTGCACACTGAAGCGTAGTAGTAGTTGATCCATTTAAATATGTTAGCCCAGAAGGGTCATGTAGCATAGTGGTGGATGATCTCTTTAAGGATACAAACTCAGAAACTGGCAAGGAGGTTCTAGCTAATGAGGAGATAGCTGTACAAAGGGGGTATTTAAAACCCAGTACTTTATTGTAGATTGGATTCTTGATCGTTGGGTCTGAAAAAGGGGTTATACATATGTAAAAGAAGGCAGTCTGGAGGATAGCCATGTGAGGGAAGGGAGTTCAGTCCATTGGTGGAGAAACCAGCTTCATTTATACATTACTAATTGGAAGAAGAAGAATGATCACAGAAAATAGACAACTGAACATTGTGGCTATTTACACCTTGCCAGTATCCACCCTTAGACTTTATTTCCTTTTTGTAAGAGCAATAGACAGTCATGCTGAGAATTAATTTGTGAATACCCATCAAGTTGTCTAACTCCTTTATAAAGAAATATATTGTTACACTCCTTGATCTGGAGTGGAAGTTTATTCTGGAGAAATGGTAGTTGTGGGACAAATCTGTCCCGCCACCATTTGTTTACTTGCTGAAGCAGATTCAGATTTCTGTCTAGTGTTTGCTGGGCTGTTTGTGGAGATATTGGGTCTTGGCCTGCAAAGCAAGTCACAGATCACCCCAAGAGTCTGTAGGACATTGCATACAAGAACACAGCCCCCATTCTGCCCTGGCAACTAAGTCCTTTAAGACCCATGGTCTGTTTCTGTTAGGAAATTCTGGGATGTCTCCAACTGCCTATGTCTGGTAGGATACATTACAAAGGGGGCATTGTGTTCTGTGATGAGTCTAATAATTGGGGTAGTATAGAGGGGTAAGCTTGACTTTGGATCTGGAGGGGATGCCCTTTGTGATCAGCCGCTGTAGATAAAAGGAGTGGTTTAGCCCTGTTGGTGGACTTGTAAGTAAGCTTGTGTCGTAAGGTCTGTGTACATACTTTTTATTCTGCCAACTAGTCTGGCAGAAACCTATTTGTAAAGGAGCATTGCCTTTGAATGTTACATATTGCTATTTAATTTGTGAAAAGCCTGCAGGAACCAGAAAAAAGAAATTATTTTAACTGCAGACTGAATGCACTTCTGAACCACAGTTTCCTCTCTCCTCAACTTTATTGTAAGTAAATGCATTTCACAGAGGAAAGCTGACATCTTTAACTACTTTGTCACAAATGAAAGTGTAATACAATACATAAAACAAAAGACAGTAACTGTCACTACTTGCTTTACTCCAAAAGCTGTCAGTGTCTGCCATAGACTGTTGCGAGGGAAAGGTTAGTTAGTTTTTCTGATATTGCTTTCTTGCGTTTTATATTGCTTCATTGCCTTTTATTTTGCATATTGTGCATTTTCATTATGTTGTGTTTTAATTGTATTCTACTTTGCATGTTTAAACTAGGAAAGACGCTTTTTCCCTACAATCCCACAATGGTGCTACTGTTGTGTTTTTAAACACAACTGTTTAGTTGCCTATCCCTTATCTTAATTTGATTTACATATTTCCTTCCCTATACTCTTTAGCGGATGTTCATAGTCTTTCACTGTTGCAGTCATTACACTTGGGTTATCCTGCCAGCAAGCGACCCACAGTCGGCCCGAGTTCCAAAGTCTTGGTCCGTTGTCAGTTGCTGTCGCCTCTTCCCTGACGTCAGTGCACCAGGGGTATATAAGATGCAGCAGACGCCATTTTCTTCAGTCTTTCTTGCCACGTGGTGCCCGAAGCAAAAGCAGTTCGCAAGTGCCGGTCGGCCGACTCCTGAGATTTTCATTCCGAATCCAGAACCGAAGTCTTCTACAAAGCTAAGTACCCCTTTGGGGAAACTTTTTTTTGCCTCAGACCGATGTCCGTAAAAGTTAATAATTGTATTTCTTGTGGGAAGCAAATACCTCATAAGGATTTTCATTCTTACTGTATTCCATGCCTAGGCCCAGACCACGACATCACTAGTTGTCGGTTTTGTGCTAGATTTAACAAACGCACTATTAAACGTCGGTTTGAGTTTGCTCGCCATTACTTTGGGCGAAGGTTTAATTATACCATGCCGTCGGAACAACCGACGACCGGAATACACAAAAAACGCAAAGACGAGGATAAGGACAGGCATCCGAGGCCCAAACCTGATGATGAAGCCTCTTCTAGGCCAGTCGCCAGTTCTCAGTGAGGCGCTTTCGCAGCCCCTGACGCCCGCTACCTCAGAGCCACAGACCGCCTCTGACTCCCAAGTGGAGATGTCTAGGCCTCTGGATACTCAAGCTGTTGGGCCTACGGAAACTAACCCTTCAGATGGCTCCGGAGCCGCTGAGCAGGCATCTGCTTCTGAGGGTGTTTTCAGACCTTCACAGATTACCATAAAAACTACAGCCAAGTCTAAAACTCCATTAAAGACAAAGAAGCAAGCACAGCATTCACCTGGACAGGCCTCCATGCCTAAAAAACAGATGCTCAAAATGGCCGAAGACTTAATTACTCTGATTGGGGGTACCCATCCCCCTCCTGATAAAAGGCCTAGGCAGGATACAGACTGATTCCTCTGACCAGGTTTCCATTTACTCTGATTCCTCTTCAGACCAGGGATACTCTTTACCCCCCCCTATGAGGACTCTGATGCTGAAGAATCAGTCCCTTCAGCCTCTTTTCCAGAGGATTATTCTTTTGGGGAAACTTTACATACCATGAGGGAGCATTTCTACTGGGAGGGCCAGGATTACTCAGAATCCAAGAAAAGGCTCAGAAATTTTCTTTTATTACCTCAGCACAGACCCCTTGCTATTCCACCAGTGTTAGATATTGTGGATGATGTGTTGTCTGAATCCAGTTTAAATCCTGATTCTTTGCCCCCTGCTCCAGTCAAGCTAGACAGGTACTACAGAGTCCCTGACTCTCTCAAATTTCTTTATAAAAACCCTGTTGCTGACCCAGAAACTATTTCCCAGGGTCCCAAAGGGGTAAAGGCTTCCACGGCTAAGAATCCAGTTTCCTCTGACAGGGATTGTAGAGCATTAGACAGATGGGGGAAGAAAGTTTACACTTCTGCAACTTTATCAGTGAGAGCTTTAAATTGCCAGTTTCACATGCTTAAATACCAACAATATTTAATGTCTCTGTTAAAGCAGAAAATGATTACAAGTTCAGAACAACCTGACTATAAGGAAATGCAGGAGTTTTTGCATGCAGCTGAACAAGTGGGCAAACATACTCTGCAATGTGGTTTTGATTCATTAGAGGCTTCTTCTAGAGCAGCAGTTACAGGATCTGTGATTCAAAGGCATGCTTCCCTCCAGTACAGCACTTTTGATTGTGCACCTTTAACTCCTAGTGGGCGTGGCTTGAGCCTTTAAAAAATAAAGTTATCACCTTACAATTCTAACAAATACTCATTGAAATAGGTCAAATATCAATACAATTGTGTTTGCCATGTATGCTTCAAGATAAAATATTCTGATCCCTTGTACAGGGCATGGTTTTGGAATTATTAATGCAAATATGAACAAGCAATATTTGACACCTGGAGGAGCAGTAGGAGGTAACTGCAGATGCACCTGGAGGCGTCACTCTGATGTAATGAGTTTACCTAATCATGTTAGGGCTAAATTATTGGATGCTTCTTTACAGCAGGATATTTTATGTGGTGTTAAGGCCGAAGAGGTATTAAAGAAAATGGAGGATAAGGCAAAATCTATGCAAACAGTGAAGTATTTCTTAGAGGTACAGCCACCTAGATTTAGCAGAAATTGGCCTTCAAAGAATTGGTCCTTTCCAGTGTCAGACCACAGAGAGGCAGATACAGACACCCAAGAGGCAGATCTCAGCCCTAAGGCTCTTAACAGACCACGACAGTGGGGTGCTTCAACCCCAAAAGGAGGTGAAGACAAGTCACAACCTTACAGGAAACCGTCCCAATGACTTCCCCCTTCGAATGCCAAGGACTTACCTTTTCACAGCTCCCTTAGGGGGAAAACTTGCACTTTTTTCTCAAAATTGGCATATAATCACCCAAGACACATGGGTTCTGAATATTGTATCTCAAGGTTACAGGTTCCACTTTCACACTCTACCAAGGCTAAAAGGAATGCCAGACCTGCCACAAAATCAATGGGCAGAGGCACAAAAACAAATTACAGCCCTCATGGACACGAGAGCTATTCAGAAAGTGCCACAACAGGGACAAGGACTTTACTCTACTTTTTCTGGTACCCAGAAAGGACAAAGCCTGGAGACCCATACTAGACCTTTCTACTCTAAATACTTACCTGGATGTTCCGAAATTCAAAATGTTGACACTACAGCAGCTTCTTCCCATGCTTGGCAAGAAGGCTTGGCTTGTTACTTTGGACCTCAGAGGCATACCTGCATGTCCCTATCAGACAAAATTGCAGAAGATACCTCAGATTCATAGCTGGTTCAGTGCATTACCAATTATTTGCACTGCCCTTTGGCTTATCTACTGCGCCCAGGGTCTTCACAAAGTGCCTGGCACCAGTAATTGCATTTTGCAGACAAAAAGGAATTCAAATATATCCATACCTGGACGACTGCCTTATTCAAGCAGAGAGCAAGGACATTCTTCTAAAGCATCTGGCGTTTGTAAAAAGGTTGCTAATTTGCCTAGGGTACACAGTAAACGAAAAGTAGTCAAAAGTAGTGCCCTCACAAGAGATAATATTCCTGGGTGCCAGCTTAAATACTACGGCCCAGATGGCTTATCTCACGCCAGACAAGCAAGGACAACTGACTCAGTACTTTCAATTGATGGCAACAAAGACCGAACTCCCTGCAAGAAAAATTCTGCAGACCTTGGGATTCATGGCATCCTGCATACTACTAATTCCATATACCAGACTGCATATGAGGAAATTACAATGGTACCTAAAAAGTGTGTGGACTCAACACTTTCACAGTTTGGAAGCAGTAATACCACTAATTCCCTGCCTACAACAGGAGTTTCGATGGTGGGCACAGGCATGTCACCTCAACAAGGGACAGCCTTTCACTCTACCCACAGCCAGGCAGACACTAATAACAGATGCTTCGGATTACGCATGGGGAGCACACATGGCAGGAAAATGTATTCAGGGCAAGTGGACCGCAGACCAAATGCATCTTCACATCAATCAAAAAGAGATGTTGGCTGTACAAAATGCCCTAACAGCTTTCAAGGACCTTCTGCATCCAGGACAACTATTACTAAAGACAGACAACACCACAGTTATGTGGTACATAAGCAAGGGGGCACTCATTCTTATCCCCTATGCAGACAAGTCATGACCTTGTGGGACACAGCTCTAGCCTATCAAATTCATCTACAAGCACAATTCCTGCCAGGAAAGAAAAACACTCTGGCAGAAGACTTGAGCAGAAACATCATGGATCCTCACGAGTGGAAATTAAATCCACAAGTATTCAGCATGATAGCGCAGAAATGGGGGTGCCCAGACATAGATCTCTTTGCCTCCCCAAAGAATTGCCAACTACAAAAATTCTGCACAAGGACTTATCACACACAAGCATGGAAGGTGGATGCTCTCTCGTTCAGCTGGAAAAGCCTAAAAGTTTGCCTTCCCACCACTGCCTCTCCTTTCAAAGGTACTCCTAAAAGTCAGACAAGAAAAACCACAGATGATCCTGATTGCCCCAGACTGGCCACGCCAGCACTGTTACCCAATCTTAAAGAACTTGACTCAAGGCCCACCATGGATTTTACCTCAAACTCCACACCTTCTGACTCAACAAAACAATCAGATCCTGCACAGTCAGCTCAAAACCTTAAACCTGGCTGCATGGCAGATTCATTAGTCGAGCAGACAACAACTCTCTAAAGCTGTATGGATGTCATTTTGGAGGCCAGGAAACCTAGGAAATCTTGTGGAAGAGATTCTGTACCTGGAACCAGGCTCAAAGCTTTGACCCTCTTGTCCCAAATATTCCTCAGATATTACAATACTTAACTGAGATGCTGGACAAAGGACTATCTTTTTCACCCATTAAGATCCACACCTCTGCCATCTCTGCTCATTACAACACAGATCCTCCTATTTTCTCTCATCCATTGCTAAAATAGTACCTCAGAGGGGCTAAAAACATAAGACCGCCCCGGAGAGCACCAACACCAACTTGGGACCTCAATTTTGTCTTGGAAAAACTACCCTTACCTCCTTTTGAGCCAGCCAATTCAGCAGAATTAAAATATGTATCATGGAAAACTGCTCTGCTTTTGGCAATAACCTCAGCACAGAGTCTCAGAGTTACAGGCACTGATGGCAGTGGAGCCTTTCATCATTTTTCACCAAGACAGGGTTTTTTTACGAACAAACCCTTCATTTATGCCTAAGGTGGTATCCAGTGTGGCTCTTAACCAAACTATTCACTTTCCAACTTTTTATCCAAATCCTCAGAATAAAGGGGAGAGACTTCTGCATTCCTTGGACATACACAGGCAATTACGTTTCTACTTGGACAAAACAAAAGCTTTCAGAAAAACTGAGCAATTGTTTGTAGCATATGCTGCAGGATCACAGGGTAAGGCTATTTCAAAGCAGACTATTTCAAAGTGGATAGGACACTGCATCTGGTTCTGCTACACACAGCATGGGAAACCTGTACCTAGTAATATTAGGCCACATTCCACCAGGGTAACGGCCACTTCAACTGCCTACCTTAGAGGAGTACCTACCAAAGATATCTTGGAAGCTGCAACTTGGAGTTAAGTGCACACCTTTACCAAGCATTATCACTTGGCTCTTTATTCTAGATCCAGAGCTGGCTTTGCCACTGCAGTGCTGCAGGACCTCTTAGCCACCCCAAATCCTATATAGAGCCAGCCACCCTAACTAAGCTTTGGGATTCAACCAAAGTGTAATGACTGCAGCAGTGAAACACGATGAACATAGTACAGTTTTGTACCTACCAGAAATGTAGATGTTAGATTGTCTTCACTGCTGCAGTCCTGGTTACCCACCCGCCATCCCCTCTTTCTTAGCTGGAACTAATCTATAGCTTTCTACCCTATACTACCTATGTGATGTATTTGCTGGTAACTGAAGGTTTTGTTTTACCTTGTTGTATGTTTTATTAGCAATATGTATTGCCTACCTATTTGGGGGCACCTGACATCTGGGGCAAGAAAAACTGAAGAAAATGGCGTCGGCTGCATCTTATATACCCCTGGCGCACTGACGTCAGGGAAGAAGCGACAGCAACCAACGCCGGACCAAGACTTTGGTACTCTGGCCGACTGCGGGACCACCTGACGGCAGGATAACCCAAGTGTAATGACTGCAGCAGTGAAGACACTCGAACATTTACATTTGTAGTAGGTACAAAACTGTACTTTTTGATTCATTGGAGGCTTCTTGTAGAGCCGCAGTTACAGGCTCTGTTATTCAAAGGCATGCTTGGTTGAAAGAATAAAGTTTACCTGACTATGTTAAAGTAAAATTATTGGATGCTCCACTACAGCATGATACTTTGTTTGGTGTTAAGGCAGAAGAGGTGTTAAAGAAAATGGAGGATAAAGCAAAATCAATGCAGACAGTGAAGGATTTCTTACAGGTTCAACCACCTAGATTTAGCAGAAACTGGCCTCCAAAAAAATTGGTCCTTTCCAGTGTCGGACAGGCCACAAAGAGGCAGATACAGATGCCCAAGAGGCAGATCTCAGCCCCAAGGCTCCTACAGACCTAAACAATGGGGTGCTTCAGCCCCCAAAGGAGGGGGAAGACAAATCACAACCTTATAGGAAACAGTCCCAATGACTTCCCTCTACAGATGCCAAGCACTTACAGTTTGGCAGCACCCTAGGGGGAAAGCTAGCACTTCTCAAAAATATGGCACATAATCACCCAGGACCAACGGGTACTGAATATTGTTTCTCAGGGTTACAGGTTCCACTTTCACACGCTTCCAAAATCAAAAGGTATGCCAGACCTGCCACAAAACCAATGGGCAGAGGCGCAAAGACAGATTGCTGCTCTTATGGACATGGGAGCTATTCAAAGAGTTCCACAGCAAGAACAGGGACAAGGATTTTACTCAAGACTTTTCTTAGTACCCAGAAAGGACAAAAGCCTGGAGACCAATACTGGACCTGTCACTCCTAAATACTTTCCCAGATGTTCCAAAATTCAAAATTTTAACTACAGCAACTTCTGCTTATGCTGGGCAAGAAGGCTTGGCTAGTTACTTTGGACCTCAAGGAGGCATACCTGCATGACCCAATCAGACAATTTTGCAGAGGATACCTCAGATTCATAGCAGGCTCAATGCATTACCAATTCTCTGCACTGCCCTTTGGCTCATCTACTGTGCCCAAGGTCTTCACAAAATGCCTGGCACCAGTAATTGCATTCTGCAGACAAAAAAGGAATTCAAGTATATCCCTACTTGGACGACTGCCTCATTCAAGCAGAGAGCAAGGACATTCTTCTAAAGCATCTGGCATTTGTAAAAAGATTACTAATTTGCCTAGGGTACACAGTAAACGAAAAGAAATCAAAACTAGTGCCCTCTCAATAGATAATATTCCTGGGTGCAAGCTTAAATACAACTGCCCAGATGGCTTATCTCACGCTAGACAAAGGCAACTGACTTATTACTTCAAAATGTTGGCAACAAAGATCCAGTTATCTGCAAGAAAAATTCTGCAGGCTTTGGGCTTCATGGCATCCTGCATCCTGCTAATTCCATATGCCAGACTGCATATGAGGAAACTACAATGGTATCTAAAAAGTGTTTGGACTCAACATTGCCACAGCCTGGAAACATTAATTACCCTCATTCCCTGCCTGCAACAGGAGTTTCGATGGTGGGCACAGGCCTGTCACCACAACAAGGGACAGCCATTCACTTTATCCACAGCCAGGCAGACAACAACAGATGTATCAGATTATGCCTGGGGGGCCCACATGGCAGGAAAATGTATTCAGGGCACATGGCCCGCAAGCCAGATGCATCTTCATATCAACAAAAAGAGATGCTAGCTGTTCGGAATGCCCTGACAGTTTTCAAGGATCTACTTCATCCAGGACAACTTCTGATAAAGACGGACAATACTACAGTCATGTGGTACATAAACAAGTAGGGCGGCACACATTCCTACCCCCTTTGCAGACTAGCCATGACTTTGTGGGACACGGCATTGATATTTCAAGTTCACCTGCAAGCACAATTCCTGCCAGTAAAAATAAATACTCTGGCAGACGAACTAAGCAGAAACCTCATGGATCCCCACGAGTGGAAACTGGTCCACAAGTCTTCAGCATGGTAACAAGGAAATGGGGATGCCCAGACCTAGATCTATTTGCTTCCTTTCACAACTGCAAACAGAGAATTCTGCACAAGGACTTATCACAAGCAAGCATGGAAAGTGGATGCCCTATCCTTCAGCTGGAAAAACCTAACAGTATATGCCTTTCCTCCACTGCCTCTCCTCCCCAAGGTACTCCTAAAGGTCAGAGAAGAGAAGCCAAAAATTATACTGATTGCCCCAGACTCGTCACGCCAGCACTGGTACCCAGTCCTAAAGAACTTGTCTCAAGGTCCAGCCTGGACATTACCTCAAACTTTTCACTTACTGACCCAACAAAACAATCCGATCCTGCACAGCCAACTCAGGACCTTAAATCTGGCAGCATGGCAGATAATGTAGCCATTCAGAACACTCCTCTCTCCAAAGCTGTAATGGATGTTATTTTGGAGGTCAGGAGGCCCAGTACCAGAAAATCGTATGCACAAAAATGGAAGAGATTCTGTGCTTGGAACCAGAAACAAGGAATTGACACGTTTGTACCAAATATTCCTAAGATTTTACAATACCTAACTGAGATGCTGGACAAAGGCCTATCCTTTTCATCAATTAAGATTCATGCCTCTGCCATTTCAGCCCATTACAATATGGAACCGCCTATCTTTTCTCATCCTTTAAGGCAGTACCTCAGAGGGGTCAAAAACATAAGACCTCTAAGGAGAGCACCAATACCTACATGGTACCTCAATTATGTTTTGGAAAAACTCACACTGCCTTCTTTTGAGCCAGCCTCAACAGCTGATAAAATTCTTATCCTGGAAAACGGCTCTGCTCCTAGCAATAACCTCTGCAAGACGAGTCTCTGAGTTACAGGCACTCATGGCAGTGGAATCTTATTTTCCATCCAGACAGAGTTTCTCTGAGGACAAATCCTACATTTATGCCTAAGGTGGTGTCCAGTGTGGCCCTTAACCAAACCATTCACTTGCCTACCTTTTATCCAAACCCACAGAACAAGGGTGAGAGACTTCTGTATTCTTTGGACATACACAGACAGCTATGCTTCTACTTGGACAGAAATAAAGCTTTCAGAAAGACTGAGCAACTTTTAGTGGCATATGCTGCAGGATCACAAGGAAAGGCCATCTCAAAACAGACTATTTCAAAATGGATAGGCCATTGCATTGGTTTCTGTTACTCACAGCATGGCAAATCAGTGGAGTTCAGTGCACACTTTTACAAAGCACTACCACTTGCCTCTCTACTCTAAATCCAGAGCAGGCTTTGCCACTGCAGTTCTGCAGGGCCTCGTAGCTTCTCCTAATCCTATTTAGCCCAGCCACCCATCCTCAGCTTTGGGATTCAACCCAAGAGTAATGACTGCAACAGTGAAACACGATGAACATAGTACAGTTGTGTACCTACCATAAATGTAGATGTTCGAGTGTATTCACTGTTGCAGTCCAGGTTACCCTCCCACCATCCCCCTTTCTTTTGCTGGGTCTTATCTGTACTTCTCTATTCTATACAACCTGTGTGATGCATTTGCTTGTAGATGAAGGAAATGTTTACTTTAGTGCATGCATGTTTATTGGCATAATTTATTTAGCCTACCCTTCTGGGGGCACCTGACATCTGGGGCAAGAAAAACTGAAAAAAATGGCGTCTGCTGCATCTTTTATACCCCTGGTGCACTGATGTCAGGAGGCGACTGCAACCGATGCCAGACCAGGACTTTGGAATTCAGGCCGACTGCGGGTAGGCTGCCAGCAGGATAACCCAAGAGTAATGACTGCAACAGTGAATACACTCTAGCATCTACATTTATGGTAGGTACACAACTGTACTTTCTGTTGCCTTCCACTCTAGGGCCTCCGTGGATGACATTTGTGCAGCTGACATTTGGGCTAAGTCTCACACATTCATCAAGCATTACAAATTGGATCTGATCTCCAGGGGAAGAGCGACCTTTGGTTCAGTGGTTCTCAAGAATGTACTTCCATAAGAGCCACCCAGGTTTCCAAGTAGCTGGGGACTCTGTCCCATCAGTGATGAATAGGAAGAAGATTAACAACATCAGATAAAGAAGTTGTCTTACCATAATGTTCCATCTGAGTTGTTGATATTCTTCCAATCATCGCACCCTCCCACCAACCCTCTCCTAAGGTTCCTGGCGGATCTTCTCGGTCTTTGTGGTGTATTAGGGGTTCTGCACAGAGATGGCCTCTGACTTGTTCTTTTTTCAATATGTTGCATGAAAACTCTGTGTGAGGTAACTGAACAAAGGGCATTGTGGGGGTAGCAGCTTAGCTTGAGAGTGTTAGGTGCACGCAAGCTTGATATAAGGCCAACTCGGTTCCGAGGGCTTGGAACCAAACCCATCAGTGATGACTGGAAGAAGATCAACAACTCTGATGGAATGTTTATGGTAAGACATAACTTCTTTTTTCTGGACCAGAAACCACTCCTCTTGTGGTAGATAGACTACCTAGTGCTTACCACTCCCACTGATCAGCTAGAAGGCTTCCCTCCAACACAGAAAGGTCTGGGAGGCTCAAAAAACTTACAAAACAATCCTGGATACAGTAAATCTGTATCTGGACTATTCTAGTTACAGGAAAGGTAGGAAACAAGCTTAAAACTTTTTTTTTTCAGAAAAGCAGTTAGAACAGTAGCAAAAACACTTTAAATGCAGTACAAGCTAGCACGCTTGAGTGTCTAGCAGTATTAAGGCAAATACAGTTTAAGCTTATAAATAAGTTATGGCATCTAGGTCAGAGGTCATTATTCCACTGTATTCAGCATTCATCAGACCTATCACAGAATACAGTGCCTTCTTTGGTATGTACCTAAATAAGCACATCCAACAATTGGAACATACACAGAGATTACTCACTAAAATAATACAGGGTGCAAGTAATGTGTCCTATGCAGACTGCCTGAAAGCCCGATCTCTGTATTCTGTCTCCTACAGGCTCTTAAGGGGAGAGCTATGACTGGCATAAAAGGCAGTGTCATCCTGATGGATTTCCTGCCTATCCGCCAAATAAACAGCACCAGAATTACCCATTCTAAAACCTTAAACCTTGCCTGTGATATAAATAGTACCTGCTGGAGAAACAGGTATATGCTCCAGAGACTACCCCTTTTCTGGTATAGGCTCCCCATCTAGTTGAAATACAGTTTTTGATAACCCAATTCAAATTTAACATGGAAATTTGGATAGGGAACAGGAAGTCCATCCTTGGTTTGACGCCTATGTCTGTAATGGACACAGGCAGCCTATGAATGGTTAATCTCCAAAGCCCTTGCTTACACTTATCAGGAGTACCATAACCTGTCAGATTTGGGATTTATGACTAGGCTTAAAAAGGCTCCAGCGGACTTTAGCCTAGTATACAGCTATGAACCCAAGTTCTGCAGTTTCTGCCCATAACCTTACTTTTAGTGGAGTACAGAACAAGCTTGCTACCAGGCATTAATGCCTAAATGACAACACTTTTACAGATTGATGACCAGGCTGCATTGCATCAATCATTACAGTAAACTCTCAGTTAACCAGCACCTATGGGGATTGGTAGATGCAAGATAACTAGTTTCTGGTTGCTTGAGAGTTGCTATTAAAAATAGGCTTGATTAACACTACTATACCCTGTACTGTTTGGTTTGAATTGTTCTCAGATTGGGGAGAGGAAATGTATTCCTATCTTCTTTTTAAAGCTCTAAAAACGTAAGGTATATTTCTGTGGAGGGGCAAAGTGCAATACATGAAAATTGTACTGTATTTCTTCGATTTTTTTGCCGATTTTTTGAGTTCCTGTTAACTGGGTTTACTGTATTTAAATCCATTCACTGTTGCATTGTTACTTCTATTTCATGAATATATGCTAGCATATTTTGATCTTACAGTAATAGTTTTTAAGTCTTAGCTGAAGAGTTAGACTGTCAAAGGCAGAATTTGGTGCTTTAGCTGCTTGTAGACTGAAACATTGCTTTGCTTCAGAAACAGCAGTCCACTGAGATGAGAAAGTATATACCAGTGGCAAGCAGAATATGGTAAGCCTGTGTAGTGGCAGCAGTATACTTTGTTGCTGCCCTTGAAGTACAGTTTATGAAGCGGTCAAATTGAGTTAATTAGTAAGGAAAATTGTGGATCTTTTAAGCTAACAGAATGGTGTATTTTATGTTAAATGAGCTGCCAACTTTGCTGTCTCCCCCCAGTGAGTATCACTGCTGTCTTCCTCAACTTGCATTCCAAGCTTCTTTTCCTGTCTGACCACCTTAAATTTTAAGGACTCCCAGTGCTACCTTGTATAGCTGGAGTACCATGAGGATACAGTTGTTTGCAGAAGGCATAAATAATGTGACTCATCCTGACACTTCTTTCTCTTTAAGTATTTTCTCACCCTTCTAGCCAGACCCTCCATGCCTAGTGTAAATAACCTGTGAAATGGAGGGGCATTCATGCTGTGGACAGCATTCTGTGCTCTCCTCCAAGAAACCTTATTTAACCAGACTCCATATGATGGAAAGAATGCACAGTACATTCACCCATTTCCCAAATTCTCTTCCTGTCCCAGTCACTTTCCCCTCCAAAGTATCTTTCAGGAAGTTCCACTCAGTGGAGCTGAAAACTTTTTGATGATGGTATACTACCATTATTTCGTGTTCATAGCTTCTCCAGCCTCAAATCCATGAAGCACTGCAGTTGTATTTGCAGCCTCCCTGCGATATCCATGAAACCCTGCAGTAGACAGTAATTGTGGATTGCTTCTGCTTCACAAAACCCTGCCTGTTCTTCCCATATCAGTTTGGTAGTAGTAGTTCTAGCCTGTCCACCAGTCTTTTAGCCTCTCTGTTTATCAGAGATATAAGTGCCTTCATCATCTACTTTATCTTCCTTGGTGATTAACAGTAAGGTTGCTTACCTCATTGACATTGGCATCTTCCATTCCTTGCACCTGTTAAACTACCAGTTCCTCTAATTTCTGCTATTTTGTCTGAGAACTCTATGATCTCTGTGTTTCACTGTTGCAGTCATCACACTTGGGTTATCTGCCTGCAGGTAGCCCTCAGTCGGCCCGAATGCCAGAGTCTTGGGATTTCTGCATTGGATGCTTTTGCCTCTTCAGTGACGTCATAGGTATAAAACATGCAGCCGACGACATTACATCAACTTTTTTTGCCGTGCGGGAGACCGAAGCAAAATAGTTTGCAAGTGCCGGTCGGCCACTACCTGAAATTTTCATTTTTCAAGTTTCAAACCTGAAGTCTTTTAAAGCTAAGTACCCCACTGGGGATCCTTTTTTCTTGCTCTAACCGATGTCAGAAAAAGTTAACAATCCTCTTGCCTGAGGAAAGCAATACCTCAGAGATTTTCATTCTTTCTGCATCACCTGTTTAGGCCCAGACCACGACGTTCCTCGCTGTCGGTTTTGTGCCTTGTTCAATGCCTGAACTATTCGTCATTGGGCTATCTTTGTCACTGAATTCTTTCGCTCTCGTTCTCCATATTCCAAAATGGCTTCATTAAGCCATCCGACTATCGATCTTCCGAAAAAATGTAAAAATAAAGACAGAGATAGACCGCATAGGTCCAAAACTGCCGACGATGCTTCCGTTAAGCTAGTCGCCAGTCTGCCAGTACACATTGAGGTGCTTTTGCAGCCCCTGGTACCCGCTTCTGCAGATTCACAGGCCGCTTCTGAGTCCCATTCGGAGTCCGGTATGCCGCAAGATGCTTCTTCGACTATGGAACCTACGGATGTCTATACCTTGGAAGGGTCCGGAGCCGCTGTGCAGGCACCGGCTTCTGAGGGTGTATTCTGTATGCAGAAGAATCCATCCCTTCTGCTTCTCCTCCTGAGGATTTTTCTTTTGGAGAAACTTTGCATACCTTAAGGGAACATTTTCATTGGGAGAGCCAGGATTTCTCAGAGTCCAAAAAGAGGCTTAGGGATTTCCTCCTTCTTCCTCAGCATAGGCCTTTGGCTATACCTCCTGTTTTTAGACATTGTTGATTGTTTTCTCAGAATCCAGCATGGCTTTTGATTCCCTGCCACCGGCTCCTTGTAAGCCAGACAGATATTACAGGTTTCCCGACTCCCACAAGTTGTTTCTTAAAAACCCTACTGCTGACCCTGAAACTATTTCTCAGGGTCCCAAGGATGTTAAGGCTTCTACTGCTAAAAATCCTACCCCCTTCTGATAGACTTCAAGGCGCTGGGTAGATGGGGTAAGAAGGTTTACACGTCTGCAACCCTGGCAGTCAGGGCTTTAAACTGTCATTTTCATATGCTTAAATATCAACAGCATGTCATGGGCTTACTGAAACAGAAAATGATGCTGATTCCTGACTGTGTGGAAAATAGAGTGTTACAGGATTTATTGCATTCAGCTGAACAAGTTGGAAAGCAATACTTTGCAATGTGGTTTTGATTACTTGGAGGCCTCTTGCAGGGCCGCCGTAACTGGATCTGTGATAAGAAGGCATGCTTGGCTCAAGGAGCAAAATCTGCCTGATCATGTTAAAGCAAAATTGTTGGATGCTCCTTTACAACAGGACAGTCCATTTGGTAATAAGGCAGAAGAAGTTTTGAAAAAGATGGAAGACCAAGCTAAATCTATGCAAACTGTAAAAGAGGCCCCGAAACAAGTAATGTCCCTCATGGATATGGGGGCTATTCAACCAGTACCAGAAAAGGAAAAAGGACAAGGTTTTTATTCAAGACTTTTTCTGGTACCCAGAAAAGACAAATCATGGCGTCCAATTCTGGACTTATCCATTCTAAATACTTTCCTGGACATTCCAAAATTCAAGATGCTGACTCTGCAACAGTTACTGCCTATGCTGAGCAAGGATGCCTGGTTGGTAAATCTAGACTTAGGCTTACCTGCATATCCCAATCAGGGAATCTTGCAGAAGATACCTCTGCTTCATAGCAGGCTATTTGCATTACCAGTTCTCTGCACTGCCCTTTGGCTTATCTACTGCGCTCAAGGTCTTCACAAAGTGCCTGGCACCAGTAATTGCATTTTGCAGACAAAGAAACATTCAAATTTATCCTTATCTGGACGATTGTCTAATTCAGGCAGAAAACAAGGACACTCTTCTACAGCATCTGGCATTTTTAAAAAGGCTTCTAACATGCCTAGGGTACACCATAAACAAAAAGAAATCACAACTGGTACCCAATCAAATACTTGCATTCCTGGGTGCAAGCTTAAATACAACTGCCCAGATGGCTTGCCTCACGCCAGACAAACCAATTCAGTTGATGACATACTTCAAACAAGTGGCCACAAAGACAAATTCTGCAGGCCTTGGGGGGTTCATGGCTTCCTGTGACTACCCTCAGTCCAAAGAGAGACTTGGAGAATTTTTAGAGTTGCCGCAGCACAGGCCTCTAGCTATACCCCCCCCCCCGTCCTGGATGATTATCTTCGTGTTTCACTGCTGCAGTCATTACATTTGGGTAATCTGCTTGCAGTAGCCCTCAGCCGGCCAAAGTCTTGAGTCCTGCGTCAGATGCTGTCCCTTCTTCCATGACATCAGGTCGTCAGGGGTATAAAACATGCAGCCGACACCATTACATCAGTCTTTTTTCCATGCGGTGCCCGAAGCAGAAGCAGTTCACAAGTGCCGGTCGGCCGACTCCTGAATTTTTTTAGAGTTTCAGAACCGAAGTCTTCAACTAAAGCTAAGTACCCCATTGGGGAAACTTTTTCTTGCTCCTTACTGATGTCAGTAAAAGTTAATACGGGGAAACTTTTTCTTGCTCCTTACTGATGTCAGTAAAAGTTAATAATTGCATTACTTGTGGAAAGCAAATACCTCCCAAAGATTTTTCATTCGTGTTGTATTCCTTGGCTGGACCCTGACTACGACATAATTTGCTGTCTGTTTTGTGCTTTATTTAATCAGCGCACTATCCGTCGTCTGTATATTTTCACCTCTAAATATTTTGTTTCTCGGTTTAATTATCCAGAAATGTCGTTGGTTAGCCATCCGACTACCGTGATTCCGAAAAAACGCAAAGATAAACAGAGACAGGCCGCCTAGGTCCAAAGCTGCCGACGATGCTTCTAAGCCAGTCACCAGTTCGCTGGTACTCCGTGAGATACTTTCGCAGCCCCTGATACCAGCTACTTCTGATTTGCAGGCCTCTACTGAGACCCATTTGAAGTCCGGTATGCCGCAAGATGCTTCAACTGTGGAACCTGCAGATGTCTCTGCCTTGGATGGGTCCAGAGCCGCTGTGCAGGCACCGGCTTCTGAGGGTGTATTCAGGCCTACGGACTTGCATATTAAACAGACGCCTCCTTCATTTAGGCCGAAATCTCAAACCATGCCTAAGAAACTGACGCCCAGGCCACATGCTCAGGCCTCTATGCCTAAAAAAGAAATGATAAGAATGGCTGAAGATCTTATAACTTTAATCAGGGGGGGGCCATCCTCCCCCTTCTAAGACACCTAGGACTTCTGACCAGGATTCTGATTTTTGTGATTCTTCTGATGATCTGGATTTGCTCTTATCCACTTATGAGGATTCTGATGCAGAGGACTCGATTCCATCTGCTTCCCCTCCAGAGGATTTTTCTTTTGGTGAAACCTTACATACTGTAAGGGAACATTTCCACTGGGAAAGCCAGGATTTTTCTGATTCAAAAGAGGCTTAGGGATTTCTTACTGCTGCCTCAGCATAGGCCTTTAGCTATACCTCCTGTACTAGACATAGTTGATTATGCCTTTTCAGAATCTAGTTTGGCCCCTGATTCTTTGCCTCCTGCTCCCAGAAAACCTGACAGATATAACAGGGTTCCTGATTCACACAAGTTTCTTTTTAAATATCCAATTGTGGATCCAGAGACTATTTCACAGGGACCCAAGGGCATTAAAGCTTCTACTGCTAAAAATCCTATCCCTTCTGATAGACTCCAGGGCACTGGATAGATGAGGTAAGAAGATTTACACTTCTGCAACCTTGGCAATTAGGGCTTTAAACTGCCAGTTTCATATGTTAAAGTATTAATAGCATGTTACTGGGTTGGTTAAACAGAAAATGTTGTTGATTCCTGACTGTGCTGAAAATAAAGAATTACAGGATTTAATGCATTCTGCTGAACAGGGTGGTAAACATACTTTGCGATGTGGATTTGATTCATTAGAGGTCTCTTGCAGGGCTGCTGTTACTGGGTCTGTGCTCAGAAGGCATACTTTGCTTAAGGAGCAATCTTTGCCTGATCATGTTAAAGCTAAACTGTTGGATGCTCCCTTAAATCAGGACCGCCTGTTTGGCAACAAAGCTGAGGAAGTTCTTAAAAAGATGGAAGATAAAGCTAAATCTATGCAAACTTAAAGATTACTTGCAAGTTCAGCCTCCTAGATTTAGTAGGCCTTGGCCCTCTAAGAATTGGTCCTTTCCAGCCCCTTCCAGGTCTTCTCAAGCCAAACCCAGACACAGCAGAAACCCCTGATTTCAGTCCCAGGGGACACACAAGACTAAGCAGTGGGGGATTTCCGCACCCAAATCTGGGAGTAGTAAGACTCCCTCCTATGGAAAACTGTCTCAGTGACTTGCTTTTAAAACTTCCAAGCACTCCCCAACTGAATGCTCCTTTAGGCGGAAAGAACTGGTCTGCAGGCCAAAAATTGGTAACTCATTACCCAAGACAATTGGGTTTTAAATAGTGTCCCAAGGATACAGATTTCACTTCCACATGTTACCAACACCAAGCGGGTGGCCAGATCTACCCCAAATCAGTGGGCAGAGGCCTAAAATCAAGTTCTCTCTCTTAAGCATGGGGGCTATTCAGTTGGTACCAGAAGAGGAAAAGGGACAAGGTTTCTATTCGGGACCTTTCCTGGTACCCAGAAAAGGCAATACATGGTGTCCTATCATGGACCTTTCTACTCTAAACGCCTTTCTGGTGATTCCAAAATTCAAAATGCTGACTCTTCACCAGCTGCTTCCTATGCTAGGCAAAGATGCATGGTTGGCAACACTAGACTTAAAAGAAGCATACCTGCACATCCCTATCAGGGAGTCTTGTAGAACATACTTACGCTTCAAAGCAGGCTACATGCATTATCAGTTCTCTGCACTGCCCTTTGGCTTATCTACTGCGCCCAGGGTATTCACAAAGTTCCTAGCTCCAGTCCTCCAGTCATTGCATTTTGCAGGCAAAGAAATATTCAAATATACCCAAACTTGGACGATTGTCTAATTCAGGCAGAAAGCCAGGACATACTGTTGAATCATCTGGCCTTTGTTCAAAGGGTGCTGACTTGTCTGGGGTACACCATAAACGAAAAGAAATCACACCCGGTACCTTGTCAACAAATTATATTCCTGGGAGCAAGCTTGAATACAACTTCTCAGATGGCTTTCCTCATGCCAGAGAAATGGATTAATTTGACAACCTACTTCAAACAAGTGGCCACAAAAACCCAGCTATTTGCAAGGCAAATACTGCAAGCCTTGGGGTTCATGGCTTCCTACATTCTTCTAATTCCATATGCAAGGCTGCATATGAGTAAACTGCAATGGTATCTCAAAACCCTATGGTGTCAGCATTCACAGGATCTAGAAGCAATGATTCCTATCATACCTTGCCTACGCCTAGAGTTCCTTTGGTGGGCAGAGGCCTCCCACCAAAACTGGGGACCATCATTCACACACTACCCCCTGCCGCCCAAACCTAACAGACGCATCAGACTATGCATGGGGGGCTCACCTGGCAGCGAAGTGCATTTAGGGCAAATGGAACCCAAGTCAAATGCACCTGCACATAAATCAAAGGGAAATGTTAGCTGTACAGAATGCTCTGACAGCCTTCAAGGACCACATTCTTCCAGGACAACTAATGGTAAATATGGATAACACTACTGTCATGTGGTACATATACAAGCAGGGGGGTACACATTCTTACCCCCTCTGCAGACTAGCCATGGTGTTGTGGAACACAGCCTTGAGCTACCAAGTGAATCTACAAGCTCAATTCCTGCCAGGAAAAGTAAATACACTGACAGACGGACTAAGCAGAAACCTCATGGACCCACGCAAGTGGAAACTGGAACAAAGGATTTTCAACATGTTGACAAGCAAGTGGGGAAGCCCAAATATAGACCTGTTTGCCTCCCCCCCCCCCCCCAGAACCATCAATTGGACAAATTTTGCTCAAGGATTCCCCACAAGCTAGCTTGGAAAGTGGATGCTCTATCCTTCAGCTGGAAAAACCTATCAGTTTATGCCTTTCCTCCTCTGCTTCTGCTCTCCAAGGTACTACTGAAGATCAAACAGGACAAGCCAAGGACGATTTTAATTGCACCAGACTGGTCACGCCAACACTGATAACCCGTCTTGCGCAGTGTCATGCTTGGCCCCATGGCACCTGCCTCAGACTCCTTCCCTGTTGTCTCAGCAGGAGAAAGTACAGTTGTGTACACTTACCATAAATGTAGATTTTCGAGTGTATTCACTGTTGCAGTCATTACATTTGGGTAGAATCCCAAAGCTATGGTTGGGAGGATGGATTTATACAGCATTAGGAGCAGCTATAAGGCCCTGCAGGACAGCAGTGGCAAAGCCTGCTCTGGATTTGCAGAAGAGGTAAATGGTAATGTTTGGTGAACGTATGAACTGAGCTGCAGGTAGCAGCTTCTCGAGTGTCTGGTATTAACCCCTCTGAGAAAGGCCTCATTAGTAGATGCAGCCCTAGTTGAATGAGATCTGATCCCCTTGGGGATAGGTTTACCATGGTGCATATAGCAGAAAGGAATACAATGGCTTATCCATTTGGAAATAGTCTGCTTTGAAATAGCCTTTCCCTGTGCCCCTGCAGCAAATGTCACCAATAGTTCATATTTTCTTAGAGATTTTGTCCTGTTCACGTAGAATCCAAGTTGTTTGTGTACATCCAGTGAATGCAGAATCTGCTCACCCTTGTTCTGTGGATTGGGAAAGAAAGTTGGCAGATTAATGGTCTGATTAAGAGCCACACTGGATAACACCTTAGGCATGAAAGATGGATTGGTCCTGAGAGCCTCCCTGTCCAGATGAAAAATAATGAAAGGCTCCACTGGCATAAGAGCCTGTAATTCTGAAATCCTTCTAGCTGCAGTGACTGCTAAAAGGAAAGCTGTTTTCTAGGAGAGAAATTTTAGGTCTGCAGTAGCAGCTGGCTCAAAAGGAGGGAGGGAGTTTTTCCAAAACAAAATTGAGGTCCCATGCGTTTGTGCTCTCCTGGGAGGTCTTAAATTTTTGACCCCTTTGAGATGCTGCTTTAGCAGAGGATGAGTGAAGAAGGGAGATTCCATGTTGTAATGAGCTGAAATGGCAGAGGCATGGAGTTTTATGGAAGAAAAAGTATAGGCTCTTGTGAAGCATCTCAGTTAAGTATTGCAGAATCTGAGAAATATTGGGCATTGCTGTGCCTATTCCTTGTGATTGGTTCCAGGCACAGAATCGTTTCCATTTGTCAGCATAAGATTTTCTACTACTAGGTCTTCTAGCCTCCAAAGTGACATCCATCACAGGTTTGCTGAGGGATGCCAAGGGTGAAATTAATTGATTAGCCACGCTGCAAGATTCAAAGTTTGGAGCAGAGTGTGCAGAATTTGTTAGTTCTGCTGAGACAGTAGGTAAGGTGTCTGAGGCAGGTGCCACGGAGGAAGGTGTGACACATTGTGCAGGAGTGGGTACCAGTGTTGGCGAGGCCAGTCTGGAGCAATCAGAGTCATTTTTGGTTTATCCTGTCTGAATTTTAGTAGAACTTTGGAGAGCAGAGGCAGAGGGGGAAAAGCATAGACTGATAGGTTTTTCCAGCTGAATGATAGAGCATCCACTTTCCAAGCTTTTTTGTGATGAATTCTTGTGCAGAATTTGTCCAACTGATAGTTCTGGGGTGAGGCAAAAACATCTGTGTTTGGGCTCCCCAATTTGTGTGTCAACACGTTGAAAACGTGTGGTTCCATTTTCCATTTGTGTGGGTTCATAAGATTTCTGCTTAGTATGCCAGAGTATTTAGCTTTCCTGGCAGGAACTGAGCTTCTAGTTCTGCTTGGTAGGTCAAGGTCGTGTTCCACAATGCCATGGCTAGTCTGCAAAGGTAGTAGGAATGTGTACCCCCCTGCTTGCTTACGTACCACATTACTGTGGTGTCGTCTGTCTTTATCATTAGTTGTCCTGGATGAAGTTGGTCTTTGAAGGCTGTCAGTGCATTCTGTACAGCTAGCATCTCTTTCTGGTTTATATGTAGGTGCATTTGATTTGTGCTCCATTTGCCCTGAATGCACTTTCCTGCCAGATTAGCTCCCCAAGCATAGTCTGATGCGTCTGTAGTTAGGGTTTGGGTGGCAGGGGGTGGAGTGAATGGCAGTCCCTTGTTTTGGTGGCAAGCCTCTGCCCACCATAGGAACTCTAGTTGCAGGCAAGGTATGATAGGAATCATTGTTTCCAGGCTGTGACAATGTTGACTCCATAAACTTTTTAAGTACCACTGAAGTTTCCTCATATGCAGTCTTGCATATGGAATTAGAATACAGGAGGCCATGAACCCCAAGGCTTGCAGAATTGGTCTTGCAGATAGCAGAATTTTTGTGGCCACCTGTTTGCAGTAAGTCACCAATTGAATTTGCTTTTGTGGTGTAAGGTAAGTCATCTGGGCAGTTGTATTCAAGCTTGCACCCAGAATGTAATTTTTTGAGAGGGTACCCGTTATGATTTCTTGGGGAAACTTTTTCTTGCTCCTTACCTATGTCCGTAAAAGTTAATAATTGCATTACTTGTGGAAAGCAAATACCTCAAATATTTTCATTCGTACTGTATTCCTTGCCTAGGCCCTGACCATTCAATATCTTGCTGTCTGTTTTGTGCTTTATTTAATCAGCGCACTGTCCGTCGTCTGTATATTTTTGCCTCTAAATATCTTGGTTCTCGGTTTAATTATACAGAAATATCGTCTGTTAGCCATCCGACTACCAGGATTCCGAAAAAACACAAAGATAAAGACAGAGACAGACCGCTGAGGTCCAAAACGGCCGACGACACTTCTCCTAAGTCAGTCGCTGGTTCACCGGTACTCAGTGAGGTGCTTTCTCAGCCCCTGATACACGCTACTTCTGATTCGCAGGCCTCTACTGAGACCCATTTGGAGTCCAGTATGCCACGAGATGCTTCAACTATGGAACCCGCGGAGGTGTCCACCTTGGATGGGTCCGGAGCCGCTGTGCAGGCACTGGCTTCTGAGGGTGTATTCAGGCCTATGGACTTGCATATTAAATCGACGCCTCCATCATTACTTAGGCCTAAATCTCTCAATCCATGTCTAAACAACCAACGCCCAGGCCACATGCTCAGTCCTCTATGCTTAAAAAACAAATAAGAATGGCTGAAGATCTAATAACTCTAATCAGGGGTAGCCAACCCCTCCCCCCTTTCTAAGAAGCCTAGGGCTGAGGTTGATTATGAATCTTCTGATCAGGATTCTGTTTTTTCTGTTTCTTCTGATGACCTGGATTTGTCCTTACCTACTTATGAGGATTCTGATACAGAGGACTCTTCCCTCTGCTTCCCCTCCTGAGGATTTTTCTTTTGGGTAAACCTTACATACTCTTAAGGGAGCATTTCCACTGGGAAAGCCAGGATTTTTCAGATTCAAAAAAGAGGCTTAGGGATTTCCTTCTCCTACGTCAGCATAGGCCTTTAGCTATTCCTCCTGTATTAGACATTGTTGATGATGCTTTCTCGGAATCTAGTTTGGCCCCTGATTCTCTGCCGCCTGCTCCCAGAAAACCTGACAGATACTACAAGGTCCCTGAGTCCCAAAGGTTCCTTTTCAAAAATCCTATTGCAGATCCAGAGACTATTTCACAGGGGCCCAAGCACATCAAGGTTTCTACTGCTAAAAATCAAACCCCTTCTGATAGAGACTCCAAGGCACTGGATACATGGGATAAGAAGGTTTACACTTCTGCAACCTTAGCCTTTAGGGCTTTAAACTGCCAGTTTCATATGCTAAAATATCAGCAACATGTTATTGGACTGCTTAAACAGAAAATGATGTTGATTCCTGACAGTGGAAAATAAAGAATTACAGGATTTAATGCATTCTGCCGAACAAGTTGGAAAACACTTTGCAATGTGGTTTTGATTCATTAGAGGCCTCTTGCAGGGCTGCTGTTACTGGGTCTGTGCTCAGAAGGCATGCTTGGCTTAAGGGGCAATCTTTGCCTGATCATGTTAAAGCTAAATTGTTGGATGCTCCTTTAAATCAGGACCGTCTGTTTGGCAACAAGGCTGAGGAAGTTCTTAAAAAGATGGAAGATAAAGCTAAATCTATGCAAACTGTTAAAGAATTTTTACAAGTTCAGCCTCTTAGATTTAGTAGGCACTGGCCCTCTAAGAATTGGTCTTTTCCAGCCCCTTCCAGGTCTTCTCAAGCCAAACCCAGACACAGCAACAACCCCAGGTTTCAGTCCCAGGGGACTCGCAGAACTAAGCCGTGGGGAGGCCTCCACTTCCAAGTCTGTGAATAATAAGACTCCCCCCCCCCCCCTATGGTAAACTGTCTCAGTGACTTCCTTTTAAAATTTCCAAGCACTTGTCATCTGACTGGCAAAAGTTGCACATAAATACACAAAATCATACTCGGAGGCTCTAAATAAAAACCTGCAAAAGCATCAGAGAGCTCCAAAGCAGACACCCACAAAACCTACACCTCCCGTCACAAACCAGACAACACATAAAACACAAAATCAATGTGCTGCACAATCACAGCCCTTAAGGCGAAATAACATACCTAACACACTAGTAATAGGTGAGTCAATAGTCAGGCACACTGACGCCCCACTCACTAGGCTGGACAAGGAGAAGGTTACTGTTAGCTGCCTGTCGGGAGCCAGAATCCGCCACATAACAGAAGCACTCGGGTCACTCCAGAACAAGTACAAATATGACTGTGTCATTGTTCATGTTGGTGTGAACGACCTGAGCCATACCTCCCTGGACTACATGAAAAGAGACATGGAAGAGCTCTCTGATCATGTAGCCCAGGCGGGTATGACCCTGACCCTGAGTAGCTTCCTGCCCTCACCAAGAATGATACCTCAGTATAAAGAAAAAAATGATCAGTTTCAACAATTGGCTAAACTTCTGGTGTCATTCAAAGGGGATCCAGTGTCTGTCAGCCTGGGATGACATGCTCGACAAGCCACGTTGCTTCGCAAGAGACTGCTTGCACCTGTCGCCCCTTGGCTTTCAAATACTGGCCAAGGCTTTTGCTGCCCCCATAGTGCCTTTTTTAGGCAAGGCTCAAAACTCAAACCCACCTCCGTAAACAGCACAAGTGGTTATGCTACTCAACGCTAGGAGTTTAAATCTCAAAATGCATGCGCTCGAAGCACTCCTAAGTATGGAGAACGTCGACATCTGTGCTGTAACTGAAACCTGGTTCAAGACTCCAGAGAACACTCCAGCACTACTGGGCTACAGCTCATACCACACATTTCGGCCACAGAACACGGACCGAAACACAAAAGGAGGGAGTGTATCCATATTCATCAAGGATACACACACCTCCAGGTTAGTGGCGCAGCATGATACCGCTGAGATCATCCATGTGCAACTAACATCGGGCAAATCTGCAATGCAAATTGTGGCCTACTACAGATCACCCTCCATGACCCAGGACCACCACTCCGCCTTTCTGGAGAGACTGGAAAACATGAAGGTCCTACCGAACACCCTGATCTTGGGAGATTTCAATTACCCTACAATTAACTGGGAAAACTACTTGAGTACGAACTCCCAGGCTCAGCGCTTCCTGGAATTTATCAACTCAAGTGCCCTGGATCAGCTGGTAAACTCCCCTACCAGAGGCCACAACATATTGGGCCTGGTCATCACCAACATGGGCGACAGGTGCTCCGTACCAGAGGTCAACCCGTCACTGGTTAGATCAGACCATAAACTAATCACCCTGGATGTCCACACACCACCACCACCCTCAACCAAGGAAACCGCAGTGAAAAACTTTTCTAAAGCAAACTTCACCTTACTTAAATCAGAGGTGGTAAGTTTCACAGCCCCCATGCTAAAGGATAACACTGCCCAAGATGCAGAATCCTGTACATTTGCACTCTGAGCACCTACAAGGATGCGTGGATCGTGCCATCCCTAGCAAAACCAACACTCACTCCCCTAAGAGAAGGAAACCAGTATGGTAGACCCCTGCCATAAACAGGTTATACAACAAAAGGAGGAAACTAGTTCAGAAAGAAAGCAAATCCCAAGAAGGAAAGACATCCCTGATCAGTATCAGTAAGAAACTAAGGTCCCTCATAAAATCATCCAAGGCTAACTTCGAAAGAAAAATAGCCAAGGACTTGAAAGATAACCACAAAGCCTTCTTTAGCTATGTCAAAAATCTAAGTGGCAACTCGCAGATATGCTCTGAGATGGTGCAAAATAGCCAACATACTGGCAGATTCAGTGCAAACTTCACCTCCCTCTCACCTTCAAAAGGGCCCACAACAATACCGGAAAAGTGTAGTGTTCCAGAAATCACAGAAGCACAGGTGAAAACAGCCCTTTCTAAAGCCAAAAACACAGCATCAATGGGGCCAGATGGTGTCCCAGGCTGCGTCTTGCACGAACTACCAAACGAACTAACCTCCCACCTAAACACACTGTTCAACCTCAGCCTCTCCACAGGCTACGTGCCCATAGAATGGCGCACAGCAATGGTTATTCCGTTCCACAAAGGAGGAGCCACAACTGACCCTGGTAACTATCAACCCATAAGCCTGACTAGCCTGATCTGCAAGGCTATGGAGCGCATCATCATGGAACTCCTTAACAAAGACATTAGGAACATCCAAACACTTGACCCGACCCAGTTCAGCTTTAAGGGCAGATCATGCCTACTAAACCTGGTTGACTTCTTCGAGACAGTTACCAAGGCCATAAACGAGGGAAAGGTGGTTCACACAGCCTACCTTGATCTCGCCAAGGTGTTTGACACCATTCCTCACTCTGGTATTATAGAAAAACTCACCAGCCTGAACATAAACCCCTACGTCACAAGATGGGTTGCCAACTGGCTTACAGACAGAACTCACACGGTAAGAATAGCGGGCTCCAGGTCTGACTCTAAACCAGTCACAAGTGGTGTCCCACAAGGCTCAGTTCTGGGACCCCCACTGTTCGGCATATATTTCTCAGAAGTACAGGCAAACACAGGAGAACTATGGCTAACCAAGTTCGCCGATGACTACAAACTGGGAGCCATAATTGACTCTCTGGCTGACACGGACATCCTCCAAAAAGGCCTTACTGAGACAGACACCTGGTGTCAGTCATGGCCTCAAGCTAAATGCCAAATATGCATAGTCATCCCATTTGGGAAAAACAAAACACTCACGAATTACCACATAGGCGGCAGCCCCCTTAATACAGAAGAGGTAAGAGATCTGGGGACCCAGGTAGATAGTAATCTCTCCTTTGACAATCATATTGCCAAAGTAGTTAGGAAATCCTTCTATGTGGCCCATCTAATTACTAAGGGGTTCGCATCTAAAAATAGAGAAGTTATAGTGCCCCTCTACTCATCACTCATCAGACCCATCATAGCGTACAATGCCCCATTTGGGATGTACCTCACAAGACACTTCCAACAGCTTGAAAGACCACAAAAGCACCTCACCAAGAGGATTACTGGCCTCAAACATATGTCCTATGCAGTCCGACTGAAAAAACTCCGGCTGTACTCAGTGGCATATCGCTTACTCAGAGGTGATCTCTGCCTGACTTACAAAATCATGTCCAACTCAGAATTGATGGACATGCTCCACCTAAAGAAATCCAAGTCACTGCGAGCCACATGCTCTAATGAGCTAAACCTCGCCACAACAATAAATAGAACATGCTGGATGAATAGATTCCTGTCAGAGACTCCCCATGCTTTGGAACAAAATTCCTAACTACATTAGGCAGAGCCCCTCACTAACACTCTTCAAGAGAAGCCTTGACGAGTGGATGGGTAACAGAAAGTACACCCCTGCGATCACTTCATTGGCTCTGCTTGACAGAGGCTCAGTTAATTAATCAATGGGGAGTCGAAAGCCGACACACTCTGGCTAGGCTTATAAATGCCCTCGGGCAAATAGCCTAGTACCTACCTATGAACCTGTGACTGCCCCTTTGGGGGAAAGATTGCTCTTCATGCAAAGAATTGGGAACTCATTACCCAGGACAAATGCGTTTTAAATATAGTGTCCTAGGGATGTAGATTTCATTTCCACATGTTGCCACCACCAAATGGGTGGCCGGATCTACCCCCAAATCAGTGGGCAGAGGCCCAAAAATAAGTACTTTCCGTCTAAAGCATGGGGGCTATTCAACTGGTACCAGATGAGGAAAAGGGACAAGTTTTCTACTCGAGACTTGTCCTGGTACCCAGAAAAGGCAATTCATGGAGTCCTATCCTGGACCTGTCTACTCTAAACACCTTTTTGGACATTCCAAAATTCAAGATGCTGACTCTTCACCAATTACTTCCTATGCTAGGCAGAGATGCTTGGTTGGCAACACTAGATTTAAAAGAAGCATACCTGCGCAAACCAATCAGGGGATCTTGCAGAAGATACCTACACTTCAAAGCAGGCTACACGCACTATCAGTTCTCTGCACTGCCCTTTGGCTTATCTACTGCACCCAGGGTATTCACAAAGTGCCTAGCTCCAGTTATTGCATTTTGCAGGCAAAGAAATAAGTGCCGGTCGGCCGACTGCAGAGATTTTCGTGTACGAGTTTCAGATCCGAAGTCTTCATTAAAAGCTAAGTACCCCGTTGGGGAAACTTTTTCTTGCTCCAGACTGATGTCAGAAAAAGTTAATAATTGTATTTCTTGTGGGAAGCAAATACCTCATAGGGACTTTCATTCTTACTGTATTCCTTGCCTAGGCCCTGACCACGATGTTGCTAGTTGTCGGTTTTGTGCTGGATTTAACCAATGCACTATTAAGCGTTGGTATGATTTTGCATTAAGCTATTTTGGGCGAAGATTTAATTATACAATGTCGTCGAATAGCCATCCGACTACCGGAGTTCAGAAAAAACGCAGAGAAAAAGAAAGACAGGCAACCGAGGTCCAAAACAGACAACGAAGCTTCTCCTAAGCAAGTCGCCGGTTCGCCGATTCTCAGTGAGGAGCTTTCGCAGCCCCTGACACCCACTACTTTAGAGTCGCAGACCGCTACAGACTCCCACGTGGAGTTAGCCAGGCCGCAGGAAACTCAAGGCCTCTGAGATTATTCCCTCAGATGGGTTAGGAGCCGCGGAGCAGGCATCTGCTTCTGAGGGTGTATTCAGACCTAAACAATTGTATATTAAACCGACGTCAAAGACAAAGACTAAAACACCTTTAAAGACAAAGAAGCAAGTTCACCAGCCACAAGGACAGGCCTCCATGCCCAAAAAACAGATGCTCAAAATGGCCGAAGACTTAATTACCTTGATCAGGGGTTCCTATCCCCCTCCTGATAAGAGGCTTAGTCAAGAGACAGACCATGAATCTTCAGATCAGGTTTCCATTTCTTCTGATTCCTCTTGAGAGAGCACTTCCACTGGGAGAGCCAAGATTTTTCAGAATCTAAGAAAAGGTTCAGAGACTTCCTTTTACTTCAACACAGGCCTCTAGCTATTCCACCTGTGTTGGACATTGTAGATGATGTTCTCGGAGTCCAGTCTGACCCCGGACTCTTTACCTCCAGCTCCTGTTAAGCCGGACAGATACTACAGGGTCCCTGACTCTCATAAATTCCTTTTCAAAAACCCTACTGCAGACCCAGAAACTATTTCTCAGGGTCCAAAAGGGGTCAAGGCTTCTACTGCAAAACCCTACCCCCTCTGTTAGGGATTCTAGGGCTATGGATAGATGGGGGAAAAAACATTTACACTTCTGCTACTTTGGCTATAAGGGCCTTAAATTGCCAGTTTCATATGCTCAAATGTCAGCAATGTATTATGACACTGCTTAAACAGAAAATGGTGGCAAATTCTGAATGTGCAGAAAACAGAAATACAGGATTTATTGCATGCAGCTGAACAAGTTGGAAAGCATACTTTGCAGTGTGGTTTTGATTCCCTGGAGGCCTCCTGCAGGGCCGCTGTTACGGGTTCTGTCATTAGGAGGCATGCTTGGTTAAAAGAACAAAATCTGCCTGACCATGTTAAAGCAAAATTATTAGATGCTGCTTTACAACATGATACCTTGTTTGGTGTCAAGGCAGAAGAGGTGTTAAAGAAAATGGAAGACACAGCTAAATCTATGCAAACGGTCAAGGATTTCTTATAGGTACAGCCACCTAGATTTAGCAGACACTGGCCTACAAAGAATTGGTCCTTTCCAGTCTCAGACAGACCTCAAAGGGGCAGATCCAGACGCCCTAGAGGCAGATCACAGCCACAAGGATCTTACAGGTCTAAGCAGTGGAGTACCTCCAAAGGTGGAGAGGACAAATCACAATCATACAGGAAACAGTCCCAGTGACTTCCCCCTGCCTGCACCAAAAACTTATCTTCTGGCAGCACCATTAGGGGGAAAACTTTAATCAATATCTCTCCCTTTATTTTTTCTAAATATGCCATAACCCCATTTTTTCCTCTCACTTTATATTGTGGTTTCTATCTGTATTATAACGTGACTTCAGTTTCTTCATAAGCTGGCTAAAATTTTTCTAAATATTAAGTCATTGTCGTATAAATTGTATGTATTCATAACTAATGCATTGACATTGTCTAATTAGTTGTAATCTGATGTCATTAAATATACATTTTATGGACTTTTTATTTTTTATCAGCTTGTACTGCTAAGCTGCCCCAAGAAAGGAGCACCATTTTCAGCGTGACAATGGAACAAACTACCAGTCCTGTGACTAGTACTCCTCCAGCCACAGAAAGAAAGTTTGCCACCGCAACAGGCTAGTAATTTGCCTCAGCTGACAATGGGTGACAGTGCTGTGGCAAAAGCTAGTTCCTCATCTGTTACCCCAAGATCCATCTGTTGTCCATGCAGCCATTATGGACTGGGGGTTAGCCATGTTCCCTCTGCTGCTGTTGGGGTCCCCTCAGTGGGCAAGGGAGGGCCACTCTTATTGCCCTTCAGAGAAGGGGCAAAGAAGGTACCCTTCCCTGGTGAAGTTGTTGCTACTACTAATGCACCTGTTTGCCCCCAACTTTCATTTCAAAAAGAAATAGAAAATTAAATATTTATCTTCCTTTGCAACAATTCCACTGGCCGGAGTAGTTTATTAGATTTGGCTTTTGGATCTTGTACAGGCTATTAACCCTTCTTGTAAGGTGATTTCTCTATCCCTGAAGAAATTTCAAAAATTTAAAATGTGGAGGAGTGGGAGGATATAGATGCATTTTTTCTCCTCAGATTACTGATTTAGACTCTGACGGGGAGTATAGCATCTGAATCTATTTCTCTTGAGACTATTTCCAGAATGCACCATTATTTTCAGTGGGAGTACACTGATTTTCAGTCTTTTAGAAAATGCTGTAAGTTGGTACAACCGTAATTCCCAGAACCTTCACCCACCCCCACCAGTGCTGTCAACACTGGAGGATGCATTTCACAGCTTATGGTTTCCAAGACCGCCATCTACGTTTGAGGGGGAAAAGTGTATGCTTCTGCAACTTTGATTTTTAGAATTTTGAATGGACAGGTACATTTCTTAAATGTTTATTCCGACTAATTTGGAAGGTATGAGGAATGTTTTATCTGCAGTTTCCTCGAAGAAAAATCTGCTTTGTATGGTTTAGCTTCTGTTTCTCAAGTCACTGCACATTGTTTAAAGTGTGTGTACAACTTTGTAGATATTGCATCCAGGGTTGTTGCCACTAGGTACTATAAGGTGTGCCTGGCTGCATTCAGAATATCCCAAAAAATGAAAATGGTCATATTGATCACTATTACAGTAACCTTAGCTGTATGGGATTCTGTCCTGCCAAGAATTTAACAGCCAACCAGCTTCCAAAGCTTCAGTGCATGTGCTACACTCCCAAACTGTTAAGTAGCTTTAGCTGACTAAAAGACAAGTTTGTGCGCAAAGCCCTTCAGAGCTTTCCTGCCATTAGAGAGAGGGAGTCTGAGCCCTGAAAGAACAATGCTAGGAACAAAAAATAAATTTGCACTCCCTGGCATAAAAACAACAGAGATGGAGGGAGGGTGTGGATACTACAGCAGTGATTGAACGTCTACTGTTATTGTAAGTAGAACTTGCACAACTGATCACTGCCGCAGTAGCCTTGGATAAACAGGTAGATTACCGTAGCTAACTGTATTTGGGAGGTGGAAGAAGAGTCCAGGAGCCCCAGAAGAATGGCCCTAGCAAAGCTCAATCTGAACCTAGAGAAGAAATTGAGCTTTGTAGTGCTTTAAGTGTATACAGAGGACAAAGTAGCAGCTTCTAGAATGTTTCTGGAGTCCAACCCTTTCCAAAAAGCTGTAGATGAAGCCATGGCCCCTGACAGAGTGGGCCTTGACCCTGTCTGAAATAGATTTGTTATGGTGAGTATAACAAAAGATCTTTCCTTAAACATCTATTTGGAAATAGTTTTTGACACAGGTTGTCCCTTCTTAGAAATGAACAATTAATCTTAAGAACTGAAAGATTTAGTTCTGTCAAAGTAGTACCAGCAAGGTGTATATAGTATCCTTTCTCCCTCATTTTTAGGTTCAGGAAAGAAAACTGGGAGATGGATAGCTTGGCTTAAAGTAAACTTTGATACCATTGTAGACATAAAACAATTAGTTCTCAAAACAAAAAAAGCACTGTCCCTATGGAAAATGAGATATGATTGACTCTCCATAAGAGCTTGCAACTCCTATACCCTTCTTGCAGAGGTCAGACCAATCAGTAAAACTGTTTTCCTTGTCAAGGACCTCAAGTCAGCCAGATAAGCTGGTTCATATAGGGCAAGAGTTAGTTGCTCTAACACAAATTAAGATCCCAAGGAGGGGGTCATAGGTTTTCTTGGAGACCTCTTATGCAAAACCCCTTTTTAAAATGTTGTAACATGAGACTGCCTTGAAAGAAGAGGATCCATTAGCAGACATGTTGAAATGGCCAATAAATAAACCTTCATGGAAGAGTATGAAAAGCTGTAGGATAGTAACTCCCACAAATATTGCAAAACCTGAGAATACTTGCCCTAAATGGGTGCTGGTTATGTTGTTGGCACCAACTAGAAAACCTTTTCCATTTGTTAAAATTAATTTTCTAGGAGCAGGCTTTCTTGCCTCCATTAGTACCCATTGCACGTACTCAAACAGGTGCCTAAAAGAAATTAAGACTATCATCCAGGCAGTCAGTCAGTTGAAGATTATTAATGTTAGGGTGTATCAAACACCCCTGTTTTTGTGTGAGTAGAGACAGTCTGTGAGGAAGCTTGTGGTAATTTCCCCTGGCCATTTCCAAAAGAAGGAAAAACCATGGTTGCCTTGGCCAGAAACAACGATGATCTTGAGGGAATTCCTTTTGATTCTTCAGACGTTACCTGGATAGTAGTGGAAAGGGTGGAAAAAAGTACAGGAACATTCCTGTTCAAAGAAAAGGCATCTGCTGTCCTGGCCTTTTATGCCTGGAGTCCTGGAACAGAATCTTGTCAGTTGATTGATCAGGAAAGGAAAGGAGGGAAAGAGGTCTTTTTGAGGACCCCCGCCCCCACACATGGATCAACTCTTGGAAACCCCCCTGATCTAGTTTCCATTTGTGAGGGTCTGCCCTATTCTTCGCCAGCTTGTCTGTCACGCAGTTTTGAGCTGACAAGAATATAGGAGGTCTGTTCTGTGAGACTGTATTTTGTAGCTGTATCACAAGCTAAGGTGGCTAGTCTGCAAAGGGGGTATGACCCAATTCCTCCTTGCTTTGTTGTACCACATGACTGGTATTATCTGCAACCCACTTGAAGAGGTCATGGGAAATCAAAGTTGGTTCAGAGAGTTGTGGCTTGTTCCAGGGCAAACATCTTGATATTTTGCTCTTGCATCTGTCCTTGGTGTTTCACACCCCCTTCACTTTTATCCATCTTGTAACTGCTTCCCAAACAAAGTCTGAAACATTTGTGGCGACTGCTTTGGAGCAGGGACAGAGACTGGGAGATCTGGATTCTAGAATATCTGATGTCTCCAGTAAATGATGTCTTTTCTGACAAATGCCAGCCCTGGGATTTGAAAAGATTAAGGATGTCTATGCTGGGACCAGAGAGATTTCAGATACCACTGTATCTTTCTCTTGAGTATTGCTAGGGGTATCATGAGTCATAGATTCCATGAGACCCAAAATTTTGATGTATTCCCTCACAGTGACTGAAGTCTGAGTAGGAAAACCTTAAATAGATCTAAAGATCTGCTTTTTCCTGTGGAGGAAAAGCTCTTTGAACTGCGGTGTCTGTTTAACTTGGAACACAGTCCTTTGTGAGGGAGTCAAAGACTTAAATGTTTTCTTGGAATCCATGCTTGTGTAAAAGATCTTGTACCCAAGAAAGATTACTGACACTTTGAAAAAGACTGCAAAGATAAGCAGGTAATTTAAACATGGAAAATTGTGGATACCCTGTAGTCTCCAGTGAGCCATAACTGGAGTTAGCCACTTTGTGAACACTCTCTGTGCAGTAGACAGTCCAAGGGGTTAGGCAGAGAACTGATAATGTGATCCAGACGCATGCAACATTAAACGTCTGAAGTTTGGAGGAATAGGGATGCGATGAAGCACATCTTTTAAGTCTGGTGTTACCAGGAAACTTGAGGAAGAAGAGGTAACATTTTGTGAAGTGACCTTATTTTGAATTTGGGCACCATCACATACAGGGTTAGAAAAGAAAGATTGAGAACTGATCATCAAGCATTTTCTTTCTTTGGCACTAGGAACATCCTTGAATAAAAATCCTTCCCTACTTGGGAAGGAGGAACTGGCTATATTACTCCCTGGAAGAGCATGTGATGATGAACAGGTGGAAATAGTCTGTTCTGGGAAAAGTGAACTTGTGTACCCCACAAAGGAAAGCACAAGCTGACAGTCAATCCTCAAAAGCTTCAGAGGAGCATGTTAAGTGACAGTAAATCTTTGAAGGGATTCTTAGCTCCTAAACTTGACTTTGTCAGCTCAGCTCAAGCTGCTTGACAGTTTGGGCAATTGGAAGGTGTTCTTCATGTTTCACTGTTGCAGTCATCACACTTGGGTTATCTGCCTGCAGGTAATAGTCATTAGGCCCGAATACCAGAGTCTTAGTATTTTTGCTTCTGATGCCGTCTCTTCTTCCATGATGTCAGGTCGTCAGGGATATAAAACAGGCAGCCAACGCCATTACATCAGTCTTTCTTGCAGAAGAAGAGAGCCCGAAACAAAAGTAGTTTGCAAGTGCCGGTTAGCTGCTACCTGAAATTTCAAGTTGTAATCCTGAAGTCTTCTAAAGCTAAGTACCCAGTTAGGGATCCTTTTTACTTGCTCTAACCGATGTCAGAAAAAGTTAACAATTGTCTTGCCTGTGGAAAGAAAATACCTCATGGAGATTTTCATTCTTACTGCGTCACTTGTTTAGGTCCAGACCACGACGTCCCTCTCTGTCGGTTTTCTGCGTTAACACCCGAAACATTAATTGTCGGGCTATCTTTGTCGCTAAATTCTTTTGCTCTCGTTCTCCGTATTCCGAAATTGCTTTGATAAGCCATCCGACTACCGATCTTCCGAAAAAATGTAAAGATAAAGACAGACACAGACCGCATAGGTCCAAAACTGCCGATGACGCTTCCGTTAAGCTAGACGCCAGTCCGCCGGTACTCAGTGAGGCACCTTTGCAGCCCCTGATGCTCACTTCTATGGATTCGCAGGCCTCTGCGGAGACCCATTCGGAGGCTGGTATGCAGCGAGATGCTTCTTCGACTATGGAATCTGCGGATGTCTCTACTTTGGATGGGTCTGGAGCTGCTGTGCAGGCACCCGCTTCTGAGGGTGTATTCCATCCTACCGATGTTTGAATCAAACCGACGACTTCGTTCTTAGCCAAAACGACCAAGTTTCTTAGGCCCAGAGTATGCACTACACCTACAAAACTCACGACCAAAGTGCATGCTCAAGCTGCCATGCCTCAACAATAAATGCTTAGAATGGCTGGAAGACCTTATTACCTCAACTAGGGGAAGCCAGCCTTCCCCTGCTAAGAGACAAATTGAGTTTCCTTCTGATTCTACAGACCAGGAGTCCAATGACTCTGACCCTTCTGATTATCAGGACATGCCCTTATCAGCCTATGAGGATTCAGATGCAGAGGAAGCCATTCCCTCTGCCTCCCGTCCAGAGGATTTTTCTTTTGGTGAAACCGTGCATACTTTGAGAGCATTTCCATTGGGGAATGTCAAGACTACCCTCAGTCCAAAAAGAGACTCGGAGAATTTTGAGTTGCCTCAGCACATGCCTCTAGCCTATACCCCTTGTCCTGGATGATTTTCTTCGTGTTTCACTTTTGCAGTCATTACATTTGGGTAATCTGCTGACAGGTTGCCCTCAGTCATCCTGATTAACAAAGTCTTGAGTCCTGCGTCGGTTGCTGTCCCTTTTTCCATGACGCCAGGTCGTCAGGGGTATAAAAGATGCAGCCGACGCCATTACATCAGTCTTTCTTGCCGTGCGGTCCCGAAGCAGAAGCAGTTCACAATTGCTGGTCAGCCGACTCCTGAAATTTTCGTTTTCGAGTTTCAGAGCTGAATTCTTCAACTTAAAGCTAAGCACCCCGTCGGGGAAACTTTTTCTTGCTTCTTACTGATGTCAGTAAAAGTTAATAATTGCATTACTTGTGGAAAGCAAATACCTCTCAAAGATTTTCATTCGTACTTTATTCCTTGCCTAGGCCCTGACCACGACGTACCTTGCTGTCAGTTTTGTGCTTTATTTAATCAGCGCGCCATCCATCTTCGGTACATTTTTGCCTCTAAATATTTCAGTTCTCTTTAATTATCCAGAAATGTCATTGGTTAGCCATCCGACTACCGGGATTCTGAAAAAATTCAAAGATAAAGACAGACAGGCCGCCGAGGTCCAAAACTGCCGACGACGCTTCTCCTAAGCCAGTCGCCAATTCGCTGGTACTCAGTGAGGCGCTTTCACAGCCCCTGATACCCGCTACTTCTGATTTGCAGGCCTCTACTGAGACACATTTGGAGTCCGGTATGCCACGAGATGCTTCACCTATTGAACCCGTAGATGTCCCTTCCTTGGATGGGTCTGGAGCCGCTGTGCAGGCACCGGCTTCTGAGTGTGTATTCAGACCTACAGACTTGCATATTAAATCGACACTGCTTTCATTACTAAGGCCTAAATCTTGATCTATGGTTAAAAAAACCGACGTCCAGGCCACATGTTTAGGCCCCTATGCCTGAAAAACAAATGATCAAAATGGCTGAAGATCTCATTACTCTAATCAGGGGTAGTCAACGCCCCCCCCCCCCCTTTAAGAGGCCTAAGGCTGAGCTTGATTATGAATCTTCTTTTCAGCTGATCAGGATTCTGTTTCTTCTGACTCTTCTAATGACCTGAATTTGTCCATACCTACTTATGAGGATTCTGATTCGGAGGATTCCATTCCCTCTGCTTCCCCTTCTGAGGATTTTTCTTTTGGGGAAACTTTGCATACTTTAAGGGAGCATTTCCACTGGGAAAGTCAGGAATTTTCTGATTCAAAAAAGAGGCTTAGGGATTTCCTTCTTCTACCTCAGCATAAGCTTTTGGCTATACCTCCTGTATTAGACATTGTTGTGTTTTCGGAAACCAGTTTGGCCCTTGATTCCCTGCCTCTGGCTCCTAGTAAGCCTGACAGATACTACAGGGTTCCTGTGTCCCACAAGTTCCTTTTCAGAAATCCTGTTGCAGATCCAGAAACCATTTCTCAGGGGCCCAAGGGCATTAAGGCTTTTACTGCAAAAAATCCTACCCCTTCTGATAGAGACTCCAGGGCGCTGGATAGATGGGGTAAAAAGGTTTACACTTCTGCAACCTTGGCAATCAGAGCTTTAAACTGCCAAATTCGTATGTTAAAATATCAACAGCATATTATTGGACTGCTTAAACAGAAAATGATGTTGATTCCTGACTGTGTGGAAAATAAAGATTTACAGAATTTAATTTTCTGCTGAACAAGTTGGAAAACATACTTTGCAATGTGGTTTTGATTCTTTAGAGGTCTCCTGCGGGGCTGCTGTTACTGGGTCTGTGCTTAGAAGGCATGCTTGGCTTAAGGAGCAATCTTTGCCTGATCATGTTAAAGCTAAATTGTTGGATGCTCCTTTAAATCAGGACCGCCTGTTTGGCAATAAGGCTGAGTAAGTTATAAAAAAGATGGAAGATGAAGCTAAATCTATCAAACTGTTAGAGTTCTTACAAGTGCAACCTCCAAGATTTAGTAGGCACTGGCCCTCTAAGAATTGGTCATTTCCAGCTCCTTCCAGATGCACCAAAAACTCCAGGTTTTAGTCCCAGGGGACTCTCAGAACTAAGCAGTGGGGGGGCCTCCACTTCCAAATCTGGAAATAACAAGACACCCCCTATGGTAAACGGTCTCAATTACTTCCTTTTAAAATTACCAAGCTCTTACCTTTTAACCGCCCCTTTGGGGGGAAAGATTGCTCTTCATGCAAAGAACTGGGAACTCATAACCCAGGACAAATGGGTTTTAAATAGTGTCCCAGGGATACAGATTTCATTTCCACATGTTTCCAACACCAAACGGGTGTCCAGACCTGCCCCCAAATCAGTGGGCATAGACTCAAAAACAAGTACTTTCCCTCATAAACATGGGGGCTATTCATCCGGTACCAGAAGAGGAAAAGGGACAAGGTTTCTATTCCAGGCCTTTTCTGGTGCCCAGAAAAGACATATCATGGCTTCCAGTCCTGGACCTGTCTACTCTAAACACCTTTCTGGATATTCCAAAATTCAAGATGCTGACTCTTCACCAGTTACTTCCTATGCTAGGCAAAGATGCCTGGTTGGCAACTCTAGATTTAAAAGAAGCATACCTGCACATCCCAGTCAGGGAATCTTGCAGAAGATACCTATGCTTCAAAGCGGCTACTTGCATCATCAGTTCTCTACACTGCCCTTTGGCTTGTCTACTGCGTCCAGGGTATTCACAAAGTGCCTGGCTCCAGTTATTGCATTTTGCAGGCAAAGAAATATTCAAATATTTCCATACCTGGACGATTGTCTAATTCAGGCAGAAAACCAGGGCATACTTCTAAATCATCTGGCGTTTGTAAAAAAAGGTTCTAACTTGTCTGGGGTACACCATAAACGAAAAGAAATCACAACTGGTACCCTCTCAACAGATTACATTCCTGGGTGCAAGCTTGAATACAACTGCCCAGATGGCTTTCCTCATGCCAGAGAAGCAAATTCATTTGGTAACTTCAAACAAGTGGCCACAAAAACCCTGCTATCTGCAAGACAAATAGTGCAAGCCTTGGGGTTCATGGCCTCCTGCATTCTTCTAATTCCATATGCAAGACTGCATATGAGGAAACTACAGTGGTACTTAAAAGGTCTATGGAGTCAACATTGTCACAGCCTGGAAACAATGATTCCTACCATACCTTGCCTACGCCTGGAGTTCCTATGGTGGGCAGAGGCCTGCCACCAAAACAAGGGACTGCCATTCACACTTCCCCCTGCCGCCCATACCCTAACTACAGATGCATCAGACTATGCATGGGGGGCTCACCTGGCAGGGAAGTGCATTCAGGGCAAATGGAACCCAAATCAAATGCACCTACATATCAATCAAAAAGAAATGTTAGCTGTACAGAATGCTCTGACAGCCTTCAAGGACTACATTCTTCCAGGACAACTAATGGTAAAGACAGACAACACCACTGTTATGTGGTACATAAGCAGGGGGGGTACACATTCCTACCCCCTCTGCAGACTAGCCATGGCATTGTGGAACACAGCCTTGAGCTACCAAGTGCAACTACAAGCTCAATTCCTGCCAGGAAAATTGAATACACTGGCAGACGGGCTAAGCAGAAATCTCATGGACCCACACGAGTGGAAACTGGAACCATGGATTTTCAACATGTTGACAAGCAAATGGGGGAGCCCAGACATAGATCTATTTTCCTCCCTCCAGAACTACCAGTTGGACAAGTTTTGCACAAGGACTCCCCACAAACAAGCCTGTAAAGTGGATGCTCTGTCCTTCAGCTGGAAAAACGTATCAGTCTACACCTCCCCCCCCCCGCCTCTGCTCTCCAAAGTTTTGCTAAAAGTCAAACAGGACAAACCAAGAATGATTTTGATTGCTCCAGACTGCGCGCGCTAACACTGGTACCCACTCATGTGCAGTGTGTCGCAAATATCTCCATGGCACCTGCCTCAGACCCCTTCCCTGCTGTCTCAGCAGGAGAAACGAATTCTGCACCCTCCGCTTCCAACATTGAACCTTGCAGCCTGGCTAATCACTTAAATTCACCCTTATCCCTGTGATGGATGTCATCTTGGAGGCAAGAAGACCTAGTACTAGAAAATCTTATGCTGACAAATGGAAAAGATTCTGTGCCTGGAACCAATCTTTAGGGATGAGCACAGCCGTGCCCAATTTACCTCAGATTTTGCAATACTTAACTGAGATGCTTCACAAGAGCCTGTCTTTTTCCTGTTTTAAAATCCACGCCTCAGCCATTTCAGCTCACTATAACACAGAACCAACCCCTCTTCTCTCATCCCTTGCTCAAGCAGTATCTCAGAGGGGCAAAGAACTTGAGACCACCCAGGAGAGCACCTACCCCTGCCTGTGAACTTAACTTTGTTTTGAAGAAGCTCACTCTACCTCCTTTCGAGCCAGCTGCTACTGCAGATTTAAAATTTCTTTATTGGAAAACAGCCTTCCTTTTAGCAATTACTTCAGCTAGAAGGATATCTGAATTACATGCCCTTATGGCAGTGGAGCCTTTCATCATCTTCCATGCGGACTGGGTATTTCTCAGGACCAATCCATCCTTTATGCCCAAGGTGGTTTCCAGTGTGGCTCTTAATCAGTCCATTCATTTGCCAACCTTCTTTCCCCAATCCACAGAACAAAGGGGAACGGATTCTGCATTCCTTGGATGTGCACAGACAACTTAGATTCTACTTGGACAGGACTAAATCTTGAAGAAAATCTGAACAATTGCTGGTTGCATTTGCTGCAGGGGCAGAGGGGAAGGCTATTTCAAAACAAACCATTTCTAAATGGATAAGCCATTGCATTCATTTCTGCTATAAGCACCATGGAAAACCTGTCCCCATGGGATCAGGTCTCACTCCGCCAGGGCTGCATCTACTTCTGCAGCCTTTCTCAGAGGTGTGCCTGCCAGGGATATTCTAGAAGCTGCTACCTGGAATTCTGTACATACTTTCACCAAGCATTATCATTTACCAATGTTCTCTAAATCCAGAGCTGGCTTTGCCACTGCTGTCTTGCAGGGCCTAATAGCCGGCCCTAATGCTGTATAAACTCCTCCTCCCAACCATAGCTTTGGGAATCTACCCAAATGTAATGACTGCAACAGTGAAACACGAAGAACATAGTACAATTGTGTACACTTACCATAAATGTAGATGTTCGAGTGTATTCACTGTTGCAGTCCTGGTTACCCTCCCTCCAGCCCCCTACTTTTCTCTGGCTATACCTCTACTTTCCTTTACTATGCTTAAAAGCCTTTTTGGTGTATTTACTTTTGGTTGGAGGTATAATTTTGTGTTTTTAATTTTATTTGCTCCCCATTAGGGGGGCACTTGACATCTGGGGCAAGAAAAACTGATGTAATGGCATCTGCTGCATGTTTTATACCCCTAACGAACTGACGTCATGGAAGTAGGGACAGCAACTGACGCAGGACCCAAGACTTTGTTAATCAGGCCGACTGAGGGCAACCTGCCAGCAGATTACCCAAATGTAATGACTGCAACAGTGAATACACTTGAACATCTACATTTATGGTAAATGTACACAACTGTACTTTGTAGATGTTTTTATGGAATCCGTTGTTACTCCAGATACATTACCCCCAGCCCCTAGGAAACCTGACAGGTAGTATATATAGTACCTGATTCCCACATATTTCTCCAAGAATCCTACTGCGGATCCAGAGACCATTTCCCAAGGACCTAAAGATGTTTTTTGTATTTCACTGTTGCAGTCATCACATTTGGGTTATCTACTTGCAGGTAGCCCTCAGTCGGCCTGATTATCAAGGTCATGGGTCCTGCGTTGGTTGCTGTCTCATCTTCCATGACGTCAGATAGTCAGGGTTATAAAGCATGCAGCAGATGCCATTACATCAGTCTTTCTTGCCGTGTGGTGCCCGAAGCAGAAGTTCGCAAGTGCCGGTCGGCCGACTCCTGAAATTTTCGTTTTCGAGTTTCAGATCCGAAGTCTTCAACAAAGCTAAGTACCCCATTGGGGAAACTTTCTTGCTCTAAACCGATGTCAGTAAAAGTTAACAATTGTATTTCTTGTGGAAAGCAATTACCTCATTCGTACTGCATTCCTTACTTAGGCCCAGACCACGACGTCCCTCGCTGTTGGTTTTATGCCTTATTCAAACCTCAAATTATTTGTCTGTTCATTTTTGCATCTAAATATTTTGGTACTCGCGTCAGTTATCCAGAAATGGCTTTGGGTAAGCCACCTGACTACCGACATTCCGAAAAGAACGCAAAGATAAAGACAGAGACAGGCCGCATAGGTCCAAAGCTGCCGACGACGCTTCCTTAGCTAGTTGCCAGTTCGCCGGTACTCAGTGAGGTTCTTTTACAGCCCCTGATACCTGCTACGTCAGATTCACAGGCCTCAACTGAGACCCATTCGGAGTCCAGTATGCCGCGAGATGATGCTTTGACTGTGGAACCTGTGGTGGTCTCTACCTTGGATGGGTCCGGAGCCGCTGTGCAGGCACTGGCTTCTGAGGGTGTATTCAGGCCTACTGACTTGCATATTAAACCAACACCATCTTCTTCTTCAAGGCCTTAATCTCGATCTACGACTAGAAAACCAATGCCCAGACAGCATGTTCAGGCCCCTATGCTTAAAAAACAAGAATGGCTGAAGACCTTATTACTCTAATCAGAGGAAGCCATCCTTCTCCCTCTAAGAGACCTAGAACTGATTTTCCTTCTGATCAGGATTCTGGAATTTCTGTTTCTTCTGATCAGGATTCTGGAATTTCTGTTTCTTCTGATGACCAAGAGTTGCCCTTATCTACGTATAAGAATTCTGATGCAGAGGACTCCATTCCCTCTGCTTCCCCTCCAGAGGATTTCTCTTTTGGTGAAACTTTGCATACTCTTAGGGAGCATTTCCGCTGCGAAAGCCAGGATTATGACTCCAAAAAGAGGCTTAGGGAATTCTTACTCCTACCTCAACACAGGCCTTTAGCTATCCCTCCTGTACTGGACATTGTAGATGATGTCTTCTTGGAGTCTAGCCTGGCTCCTGACACTTTACTCCCGGCTCCCAGAAAACCTGACCAGTATTACAGAGTACCTGACTCTCACAAGTTCCTCTCTAAGAATCCTACTGCGGATCCTGAGACCATTTCACAGGGACCCAAAGGCATTAAGGCTACAACTGCCAAAAACCCTACCCCCTCTGATAGAGATTCCAGGGCCCTGGACCGATGGGGTAAGAAGGTTTACACTTCTGCAACTTTTGCCATTAGGGCTTTAAACTGCCAGTTTCATATGTTAAAGTATCAGCAGCATATTATTGGATTGCTTAAACAGAAAATTATGTTGATTCCTGACTGTGCTGAAAATAAAGAATTACAGGATTTAATGTATTCTGCTGAACAAGTTGGAAAACCTATTTTGCAATGTGGTTTTGATTCTCTCCACTGTAACTGTTTATGTGCCGCATACCACTGTAAAAACATGTCTCTTGTAATTTGTGTGTATACTGATCATGTCTAAATAAATAAATGTGTCTGTAATTTTTCTTTGTGGAGCTTTTCTCCCCAGGCCTCTGCTGAAAAAGGGCCTTTTCGGCTCAGTCAGACAGCCCCGGTTAACAAATGTAAAATAAATGTAAAATAAAATAAATTAGAGGCATCTTGCAGGGCTGCTGTCACTGGGTATGTACTTAGGCATGCTTAGCTTAAGGAGCAAACTTTACCAGATCATGTTAAAGCTAAATTACTGGATGCTCCCTTAAACCAAGACCGCCTGTTTGGCAACCAAGCAGAAGAAGTACTTGAAAAGATGGAGGAAAAAGCTAAATCTATGCAAACTGTTAAAGATTTCCTGCAAGTACAGCCTCCCAGATTTAGTAGGCACTGGTCTTCTAAGAATTGGTCCTTTCCTGCCTCTTTCAGGTTTTCTCAGTACAAACCCAGAACCAGCAGACCACCCAGGCCTCAGTCTCAAGGTACTTAATGACCTAAGCAGTGGGGGGCTCCCACTTTCAAAGGTGGAAGTAGTAAGACACCCCCCTGTGGTAAACTGTCACAATGACTTAACTTTAAACCTTCCAAGCCCTGCTCAACTGACTGTTCCTTTAGGTGGAAAGATCGCCATGCATGCAAAAACTGGGAGTGCATTACCCAAGACAAATGGGTTTTAAATAGTTTCCCAAGGATACAGATTCCACTTCCACTCTTTACCAGCCCCAAACGGTTGACCAGACCTACCCCCAAATCAGTGGGCAGAGGCTCAAAAGCAGGTTCTCTCTCTTCTAAGCATCAAGGCTATTCACCCTGTCCCAGAAGAAGAATTGGGGCAAGGTTTTTACTAAAGACCTTTCCTGGTTCCCAGAAAAGACTATTTCTGGCATCCTATCCTGGACCTGTCTATCCTAAACACCTTTTTGGTAATCCCAAAATTCAAAATACTAACTCTTCATCAGCTGCTTCCCATGCTAAGCAAAAATGCCTGGTTGGCAACACTGGATTTAAAGGAAACCTACCTGCACTTCCCAATCATGGAATCTTGCAGAAGATACCTACGCTTCAGAGCAGGCTACATGCACTATCAGTTCTCTGCACTGCCCTTTGGCTTATCTACTGCGCCCAGGGTATTCACAAAGTGCCTAGCTCCAGTCGTATTTTGCAGGCAAAGAAATATTCAAATATACCCATACCTGGACGATTGTCTAATTCAGGCAGAAAGCCAGATCATACTATTAAATCATCTGGCATTTGTAAAGAAATTACTAACTTCTCTGGGGTACACCATAAACGAAAAGAAATCACATCTAGTACCCTGCCAAAAATTGTATTCCTGGGAGCAAGCTTTAGTACAACTTCCCAGATGGGGCCTACTTCATGCCAGAGAAGCAAGTTTATTTGACAGCCTACTTCAAACTACTGGCCACAAAGACACAGCTATCTGCAAGGAAAATACTGCAAGCCCTGGGTTCATGGCCTCTTGCATTCTACTAATTCCCTATGCAGGACTGCATATGGGGACACTACAATGGTATCTAAAAAGCCTATGGTGTCAACATTCTCAGGACCTAGAATCAATGATTCTTATTATCCCTTGTCTAAAGACAGAGTTCCTTTGGTGGGCAGAGGCCTGCCACCACAACAAGGGACTGCCATTCACTCTACCCCCTGCCTCCCAAACTCTAACAGACGCATCAGACTATGCATGGGGGGCTCACTTGGCAGGGCAGTGCATTCAGGGAAAATGGAACCCAAGTCGAATGCTCCTGCATATCAATCAAAGAAATGTTAGCTGTAACAAAATGCTCTGACAGCCTTCAAGGGCCACATTCTTCCAGGACAATTATTGGTAAAGACTGACAACACCACTGTTATGTTGTACATAAACAAGCAGGGGGGAACACACTCATACCCTCTTTGCAGACTAGCCATGGCTCTGTGGAACACAGCCTTGAGCTACCAAGTGCACCTACATGCTCAATTCCTGCCAGGCAAGCAAATGATCTAAGCAGAAATCTCATGGACCCACACGAGTGGAAACTGGAACCAAAGATATTCAACATTTTGAGAAACAAATGGGGGAACCCAGAGATATACCTGTTTGCTCCCTTCAGAGCTACCAGTTGGACAAGTTCTGCACAAGGACTCCCCACAGACAAGCTTAGAAAAGTGTATGCCCTGTCCTTCACCTGGAAAAACCTATCAGTTTATGCCTTCCCCCTCTGCCTCTCCTCTCCAAAGTGCTACTAAAGATCAAACAGGACAAACCAAGGAAAATACTGATTGCACCAGACTGGCCATGCCAACACTGGTACCCCCTCTTGCGCTGTACATCACTGCTGGAACCATGGCACCTGCCTCAGACCCCTGCTGTCCCAGCAGGAGGGTCAGATTCTGCACCCACAGCTTCAAACCCTTGCAGCCTGGATAATTACCTGATCTCTCCGTTACCATCCCTCAGTAAGCAAGTGATGGATGTCATTCTGGAGGCAAGGAGGCCTAGTACTAGAAAATCCTATGCTGAAAAATCTGTTCCTGGAGCCAATCTCAGGGGATGGGCACAACAGTGCCCAATTTACTGCACATTCTTCAATACTTACTGAGATGATTCGCAAGGGCCTTTCCTTTTCTTCCATCAAAATTCATGTCTCGACCATTTCAGCACACTATAATACAGAGCCCCACCCCTCTGCTCTCATCCACTGCTGAAGCAATTCTTCAGAGGGGACAAAAACGTAAGACCATCCAGGAGTGCCCCTACTCCAGCCTGGGACCTTAACTTTGTATTGGAAAAGCTCACACTACCTCCCTTTGAGCCAGCTGCAAATCAAGAGTTGAAGTTCCTTTCTTGGAAAACAGCCTTCCTTCTAGCCATCACTTCAGCAGGAAGGGTGTCCGAATTACAGGCCCTCATGGCAGTGGAGCCTTTCATGCAGACAGGGTGTCCCTCTGGGCCAATCCTTCCTTTTTTGCCCAAGGTGGTATCCAGTGTGGCCCTTAATCAGTCCATTCATTTGCCAACCTTCTTTTCTAATCCACAGAACAAAGAGGAATGAATACTGCACTCCTTGGACGTGCACAGACAACTTAGATTTTACTTGGACAGGACTGAGCCTCTCAGGAAAATTGAACAGCTGCTGGTTGCATTTGCTGCAGGGGCAGAGGGGAAGGCCATTTCAAAGCAAACAATTTCTAAGTGGATAGGCCATTGCATTAATTTCTGCTATAAGCACCATGGAAAACGTACCCCACAGGGGATAAGACCTCATTCCACCAGGGCTACATCTACCTCTACAGCCTTTCTCAGAGGTGTCCCTACCAGGGACATCCTAGAAGCTGTTACCTGGAGTTCTGTACATACTTCACCAAGCATTACCACTTGCCAATTTTTTCTAAACCCAGAGCTGGCTTTGCCACTGCAGTCCTGCAGGGCCTTATAGCTGGTCCTAATGCTGTCTAATTGCCTCCTCCCTTCCTTATCTTTGGGAATCTATCCAAATGTGATGACTGCAACAGTGAAGCACGAAGAACATAGTACAGTTGTGTACACTTAACATAAATGTAGATGTTAGAGTGTATTCACTGTTGCAGTCCTGGATACCCTCCCTCCAACCCCCTGACTTCTATTGACTTCTATTGACTATACCTCTATTCCGGGTTACTATGCTTAAAGCTTTCTGGTATATTTGCTTTTTGTTAGAGGTGTAACCTTGTATATAATTACTTCCCATTATGGGGGCACCTGACATCTGGGGCAAGAAAAACTGATGTAATGGCGTCAGCGTCATGCTTTATACCCCTGACTACCTGACGTCATGGAAGATGAGACCGCAACCAACGCAGGACCCAAGACTTTGATAATCAGGCTGACTGAGGGCTACCTGCAAGCAGATAACCCAAATGTGATGACTGCAACAGTGAATACACTCAAAATCTACATTTATGGTAAATGTACAAAACTATACTGTATTAAGGCTACTACAGCCAAAAATCCTACCCCTTCGGACAGGGATTCTAGAGCTTTAGATAGATGGGGTAAGAAGGTATATACCTCTGCAACTCTTTCCATCAGGGCATTGAATTGCCACTTTCACATGTTTAAGTACCAGCAACATATTATGGAACTAGTTAAACAAAAAAATGGTATTTCCAGATTGTGCAGAAAATAAAGATCTACAAGTGCTAATGCATTCTGCAAGCCAAGTTAGTAGGCATACTTTATAGTGTGGCTTTGATACCCTAGAAGCATCTTGCATGGCTGCAGTCACTGGGTCTGTACTGAAAAGGCTTGCTTGGCTGAAGGAACAAACCCTTGCCAGATCATGTCAAATCCAAATTACTAAACGCACCTTTAAATAAGGACTGTTTGCTTGGCACCAAAGCAGAAGACGTTCTTAAAAAAATGGAAGAAAAAGCTAAATCTGTGCAAACTGTCAAATAATTCTTACAAGTGCAACCACCTAGATTCAGTAGGTATTGGCCTTCTAAAAACTGGTCCTTTCCAGCCCCTTCCAGGCTTTCCCAGATCAGACTCAGGAGAAACAGGCCACCCAGACTACAGTCTCAGGGTATGCAGATATGTGCCCCCACCCCAAAAACAGGGAGTGGTAAGCCACCCCTTATGGAAAAACTTCACAATGACTTTGCAATTATCCTTCCCAGCCCTGCCCAACTACTTGTGCCCCTAGGAGGAAAAGTTGCCCTTCATGCAAAATGCTGGATGTCCATTACTCAGGACCGCTGGGTCCTAAACATTGTATCCCAGGGGTACAAATTCAACTTCCATTCACTGCCCCAACCCCAAGAGGGTTTACAGACCTTCCTCCAAACCATTAGGCAGAGGTTCAAAAGCAAGTACTTTCCCTGCTCAATATGAGCTGTTCAACCTGTTCGATCCCAAAATTCAAGATGCTTACTATGCAACAGCTTCTCCCTATGCTAGCCAAGCATGCCTGATTAGTCACTACAGACTTAAAAGAAGCTTACCTGCACATCCTCACAAAGGAGTCATGCAGGAAATATCTACATTTCAAGGCAGGCTCTATGCACCATCAGTTCTCTGCACTTCCCTTTGGCTTATCTACTGCACCCAGGGTAGTGCCTGGCTCCAGCCATTGCATACTGCAAGCAAAGAAATATCCAAATTTTCCCATACTTGGACTACTGCCTGGTACAGGCAGACAGGAATTGCTATTTCAGCATCTGGCATTTGTAAAAAGCCTTCTCGTTTCATTGGGGTACACCATCAACGAAAAAAAATCACAACTGGTACCCAATCAAAAGATTGTGTTCCTGGGAGCAAGCTTGGACACAACTTCCTAGATGGCATTTCTCACTTCAGAAAAACAGGTCTGTCTGACAAACTACTTCAAACAAATGGCCACCAGAGCCCAGCTTTCTGCAAGAAAGATACTGCAAGCCCTAGGGTTCCTGGCTTCATGTATTCTGCTAATTCATGTCATATCTTGTCTAAGGACAGAGTTCCTTTAGTGGGCAGAAGCATGCAACCACAACAAGGGACTGCCTTTCACTCAACCCCTCGCCACCCAAACCCTGACAACAGACGTATCAGACTATGCATGGGGGGTTCACATGGCAGGCAAATGCATTCAGGGCCACTGGAGCCCAGCCCAGATTCACCTGCACATCAATCAAAAAGAGATGCTAGCTGTACAGAATGCTCTGACAGCCTTCAAATACCTAATCCTTCCAGGACAACTGCTTATAAAAACACGCCACTACAGTTATGTGGTACATAAACAAGCAGGGGGAACCCATTCTTACCCACTCTGCAGGTTAACCATGACCTTGTGGAACGCAGCCTTGACCAACCAAGTGCACCTACAAGCTCAGTTGCTGCCAAGCAAACAAAATTCACTGGCAGACGACTTAAGCAGAACTCTCCAAGACCCATACCAGTGGAAATTGGAGCCCAACACTTTTGACCTTCTGATCCAGAGGTGGGGACACTGGAGATGGACCTCTTTGCTTCTCCTGAGAACCACCAGTTGAGCAAATGCTGCACCAGGAACCCTCACAGCAGGGCCTGGAAGGTGGATGCCTTATCCTTTCAATGAGAAAACCTCTCTATTTATACTTTCCCCCCTCTGCCCCTTCTCTCGAGTGCTACTCAAGATAAAACAGGACAGACAAAGGGCAATTCTTATTGCCCCAGACTGGCCACGCCAGCACTGGTACCCACTCCTACTCAGCCTGACAACAGTGCCACTCTGGCACCTTCAGCAGACTCTCACACCCTGTTGTCTCACCAGGCGGGACAGATTTTGCATCCACAATTGCAAACCCTAAACCTTGTAGCCCGGCTTATCCCTTGAATACCCCACTAGCAACCCTTGGCAAACAGGTGCTGAACGTCATTCTTGAAGCCAGAAGGCCTAATACTAGGAAATCCTATGCTGAAAAGTGGGCAAGATATTGTTCTTGGAATCGGTCTCAAGGGAAGGACACCGCAGTGCCCTCCTTACCTCTAATCCTGGATTAGCTAGCAGAGCTACTCCACAGAGGCCTATCCTTCTCCTCCATTAAGATTCATGCATCTGCCATCTCAGCTCATTGTAATACTGAGCCACCTCTATTTTCTCACCCTTTCATCAAACAATTCTTGAGAGGGGCTGACAACTTCAGGCCCCTTAGGAGAGCACCCACCCCTGCCTGGGACCTTAACTTTGTATTGGAAAAACTCACGCTTCCCCCTTTTGAACCTGCTGCCTCTGCAGAGTTAAAATTCCTCTCTTGGAAAACAGCCTTGTTTTCAGCCATAACTTCAGCAAGAAGAGTGTCTGTGTTACAGGCACTAATGGCTGTGGAACCCTTCATTATTTTCCATGCTGACAGGGTTTTCCTCAGGACTAACCCGTGCTTTATGCCTAAGGTGGTGTCCAATGTGACTCTAAACCAATCCATCCATTTGCCAACCTTCTTCCCTAATCCCCAGAATAAAGGGGAAAGGATCCTGCACTCCTTGGACGTGTACAGACAGCTCAGGTTCTACCTTGACAGGACTAAGCATTTCAGAAAATCTGACCAGCTGCTAGTCAGCTTTGCTACAGGGGCAGATAGGGTAAGGCCATTTCAAAACAAGCCATTTCCAACTGGATAGCACCCTGCATCTTTTTCTGCTACAAGCACCATGGAAAACCTACCCAACAGGGGATCAGACCACATTCCACTAGGGCTATGTCCACTTCTACAGCATTTCTCACGAGAGTCCTTACCAGGGACATTCTGGAAGCTGCAACCTGGAGTTCTGTGCACACCTTCACCAAGCATTGCCACTTGCCTATCTTTTCTAAATCCAGAGCTGGATTTGCTACAGCAGTCTTGCAAGGCCTACTAGCCAGCCCTAACACTTCTTGACTCCCTCCACCCTTCCTCAGCTTTGGGAATCAACCCAAGTGTGATGACTGCAACAGTGAAACACGACTAACATAGTGCAGTTGTTTACACTTACCATAAAGGCAGATAACCCAAGTGTGATGACTGCAACAGTGAATAACACTCTAACATCTACATTTATGGTAAGTGTACACAACTGTACTTTGCACTGAAGCTTTGGATATAACCCCATATAGCTAAGGTTACTGCAGCAGTGATCATTCGAACACCTACTGTTGTGGTAAGTTCAGCTTGCACAGCTGTACTTTCTGAATTCTGCTTTGAATAGAGAGTTGGTTTTTGGATCCTCTGTTACAGAAATGATCACAAAATGTGAGGAAGAAGGTAAGCTGATCCAGGGAATCTCTGATTTTTTCAGCCCTGCTTTAAATTTTCTGAGGGAATTTCTGCTCCCTTGTCCACTGTCTGCAAGAACTACAGTAAACAGTCTCAGCAAAATGCTGGTAAGCAGATGTTTAAAAAGCAGTGTCATGGAAGTTCCTAAAAGAACACAGCAATCCCAGAGAGCAAAGGGCATTCAAGTAATGCAGAGTGACTAATTAAGGGAACTTTTTGCCCCACCCTGGCAGTATATTACCTGTACTAGAAAGTCTCAGTCTGCATTTCCATCTTTAGCAACAGACTGTTTTAGACATATGGATTCTGGAGTTGGTTCAATAAGGCCACAAATGGCGGTGGAAAGAAATTCCTCCACATCTGGCAAACCAAACCCTGTCTGTTGCCTTCTGTCTTGCAACACATGCTGTCACAAGTGAAAATAGAAAGCTGTTCCTCCTCTCCCAGTTGGGAAAAGAATTGTATTCAGTGTTTGTAGTGCCAAAGAAAAAAATGCCTGAAAAGTTGTTCTACATTGTTCTTTCCTAAACCAGTGTATGCTACAACCAAAGTTCAAAATGCTTTCACTCCCCAGGCTCTTACCCTTTTTCCTCATTTGACTTTTTAGTAATTATATTTAAAAGATTCTTATTTTCTTGTTTAGCCAGATTTCAGGTGTTTATGGTTGTGTGTATCTGGATCTCATCACTTTTCTACCTTACCCTTTGGCTATCCACTGCTGACAGTGTTCACAAAGTACTTGGCTCCTAGCTGTTGTCATAGCCAATTGCAGGCTACTGAGTACCCACCTTTTTCCACATTTTGATGACTTGCTTATCTTTGCAGAGTGTTTTTCAAAAGTTTCAGGAGTCTCAATTGAGTTACAGATCTCCAACACAGGCTGGGATTCTAAGAGAACATTCTAGTCATTTTTGACTCCATCACACAGGCTTGTGTTCCTGGTTTGTTTGCTAAACACCTCAGTACAAAGAGTTTTCCTTCCACATTAAAAAAATAGATCTAGATTTGGATCTCATTCAGGGGCTTTCCATTCTGACCTCAGTCTCACTGTGAGGGAATACCTCAGGATTCTGGGTCTCATGGCATCTATGATTCTCATGATACCTTTTGTAAGATTTCCCATGAGAAAGATACAGTGGTTTCTGAAGTCTCTGTGGTCCCAACACCAACATCAACATCCTTTATCTTTTTACATTCCAGTTGTGATATTTGTCAGAAGAGAAATCAGTCTGTGGATGCATCAAAAGGTCCTGAATGCAAGTCTCGCTTTCTCCTCCCTTCCTGCTCCAAAGCAGTCAGTCAGCACAGATGCCCCGAATTTTGCTTAGGGATCAGTTTGGGGGGGCTAAAAGTGAACAGGTATCCAGGACAACAAAGACCAATCAAACCACAAACATCAAAGAAATGCTTGCTGGTGTCAAGGCACTCGAGACTCTGAATCACCCTTGCTCATAGGACCTCTTCAAGTAGTGACAGTACCACAGTGGTGCGGTACACGAACAAGCAAAGGGGAACCAGATCTTACCCCTTATGCTGACTAGCTGTTAGCATGAGATTTAGCTTTGCAGCATAAGCTCACTCTACAGGCATCCTACATTCCATCAGAGCAAAACTGAGTCAGGGTAGCTGAGCAGGACAAAGGCAGACCCTTACAAATGAAAATTCAATGGGGGTCTTCCACAATTTGAACAGTCTGTGTTGAGTACCTCAGGTAGACCTTTTTGCCTCCCCTCTGAACAATCAACTGGTAAAGTTCTGCTGCAGGACTCTATGCAAGAAGCCCTAGAGGACAGATGCCCTTTTCATTTCTTTGGACAGGAATGTTCCTGTATGTTTTTCCACCCTTTCCACTGATATCCAGAGTACTTTGGAAGTTTCAGAACGAATCCCTCACAATCATTGTAGTGATTCCCTTCTGGTCCAGGCAGCAGTGGTTCTTCTTTCTTTTGGAATTAGCTAGGGGAAAATACCATAAACTTTGTCATAAATTGGATCTACTCGCACAAGAACTGGGGATGTTTGATGCATCCCAACCTCAGATGACTTCATTTCACTGCCTAGATGACAGGGTCTTAATACCTTTTAGGTACATGCTTACTGGGGACATGCATTAGGCACTAATGGAGGCAAGAACGGATGCTACTGGAAAATCATATATAAATAAATGAAAAAGGTTTTCTAGTTGGTGCCAACAAAGTAACCAGCACCCACTCTGGGCTAGTGCTTCTCTGGTTTTGCAATATTTGAGTGTTACTTTCCTATGGCTGGAGTTTCTTCTCCGTCAAGGTTCATTTGTTGGCCATTTCAGCACATCTGCCAGTGAAACCCCCTCTTTCAATACATTATCATGTCAAAATTATTTGAAAGGGTTATTACATAACAGACCTAAAAGAAAATCCATGGCTCCTTGGGATCTTGTTTTTTTTATTAGAGAAGTTAACACCTTGAATTTGAACCAGCTTATCTGACTGACTTGAGGTTTTTATAGGTTCATGGGTAGGTACTAGGCTATCGGCCCAAGGGCCTACGCAAGCCTAGCCAACAAGTTTCCATAGCTTACGCCACCCAAGAAAGTTATTTTCCTGTGCTACTGTCCAGCAGAGACATAAGTGATCCCCGGGGTGCATTTCCTATTTCCCATCCACTCATCAAGATTTCTCAAGTGCTAATGAAGAACTTTGCTTGACATAGATGGGTAGCTTGTTCCAGAGTATAGAAAGTCTCTGGGACAGGAATCTATCCCTCCAGCGTGTCCTGTTTATTGTGGTGACCAAGTTTAGGTCCCTAGAGTGTGTAGCTTGGAGGGATTGGGATTTCTTTAGGTGTAGCATGTCCAACAGCTCTGGGTTTGACATAGCTTTATATGTTAGGCAGAGATCACCTCGAAGTAGGTGATATGCTATGGAGTAAAGCTGGAGTTTTTTGAGGCGGTCAGTGTAGGGCATTTGTTTGAGGCCAGTAATCCTCTTTGTGAGGTACTTCTGTGACCCTTCCTGCTGCTGCAGATGTCTTGTGAGGTACATTCCAAAAGGGGCGTTGTACTCTATATAATGGGTCTTATGAGTGATGAGTAGAGGGGAACAATGACCTATTTTTTTCTGGATAACCCTTTTATGATGAGGTGTGCCACATAGAAGGACTTCTGACTACTGTGGCGATGTGACTATCAAAGGAGAGACTCCTGTCCACCTGAGTCCCAAGGTCTCTTATCACGCATTCGGTGTTAAGTAGATTGCTGCCTATGTGGTAGTTCATGGGTACAGAGTTTTTACCAAAGGGAATGACACTGCACTTTTTGGCATTGAGCTTGAGGCCATGGCTTTGACACCAGGCATCTGTCTCAGTGAGGCTGTTCTGTAGGATATCCATATCATTTGGGGGCTTGACTATGGCTCCTAGTTCGCAGTCATCTGCGAATTTCGTTAGCCAGAGGCCTTCTGTGTTAGCCTGTACTTCAGAGAAGTAGATACCAAACAGGCGAGGTCCCTGGACGGAACCCTGTGGTACTCCACTTGTCCACTGCTTTGAGGTGAGATTTGGAGTCTGCAACTTTTACAGTGTAGGTTCTGTCACTGAGCTAGCTGGCAACCCATCTTGTGACGTAGGGATTTATACCTAGTTTAGTGAGTTTAGCTATAATTCCAGAATAGGGGATGGTGTCGAAAGCCTTGGCCCGAGGTCAAGATAGGCTGTGTGAACCACCTTACCCTCATCCACGGCTTTGGTGACTGCCTCAAAGAAGTTGATCAGGTTCAGGAGGCATGATCTGCCTTTCACAAACCCGAGCTGGGCGGGATCCAGAGTTTGGAGGTTACCGATGTCTTTGTTTGAGTTCCATGATGATACGTTCCATGGCTTTGCAGACCAGGCTCGTCGGGCTAATAGGTCGATAGTTCCTGGGATCAGTGGTGGCTCCCCCTTTGTGGAGTGGGATAATTGTTTGCTGTGCACCATTCAGTGAGCACAAAGCCTGATGCGAGGCTATTATTGAACATGGTGCTTAAGTGGGAAGCCAGATCGTTCTGACATCCTTTTAAAATGCAGCCTGGGATGTTATCCGGTCCCGTGGATGCTGTGTTTTTGGCTTTACTCATTGCTTTGACCTCTACAATAAGAGTATCAGAGTTGCAAACTATTACAGTGTGTCAGCCTTCTCATTTTCCTCAGAGGTAGGGTTTTTTGAGAACTAATCCTCCTCTTACACCAGTAAAATATTCTGGAACAACATCAGTTAATTTCTTATGAAGGTAAAAAGAGATGACCTGTATCAAAACAGACCATTTCCAAGTGGTTGTCTCAGGCTATCACCTTTTGTTCCCACCACAGCAGAACTGTTCCACATAGGGTCAAGGCACACACTAGGCCTTGGCTTCATCTGTCTTTTTATAAAAGGTTGTACCCTAAGTATTCTTGAAGTTCAGGCCCTGACCTTTTTTCTCACTACAGCTTCCCAAGTGTTTGCCAGGTACATGGCTATTGTAGCAGTATACCTCAGGCTACATGGGATTGGTGTGTTTGTGGCTAGATGCGACTGGCTGCTTGCTTACCCCATCAAGGGAATGACTCAGTGCCAAAGACCACTTATCTGTCCTTGGGCATATCCATAAACTGAGGAATCCATCCTTCAGCTGACTTGGACCATTCATTTCATCATTTGCCACCTAGGCACAACAGTCTCCAGTTAGAATTCAGACACTATGGGACTCCATTCAAATACCGTACTGCTTGATTCATCCTGCAGCTGCCCTAGTCCTCAAACTTCTTGGACTGATGGTATCCTCTATACTGACAGTGGAGTTAACTCATTTTCATATGGGAGTAGTACTGTGGCATATTAAGGCTTAGTGATCTGAGGTTTCACAGCCTCTTTCAAACCCCATTACCATAACCAATCTTTGGAAGGACCAGTTACATTGGTGGCTAAGTTTTCCCTGCATTAATTCAAGAAGACCCTTTGTTGACCAATGGTCTCCCAAGCTGCTTTGTGCATATCATTGTTTGCCCCTGATACCTGGGTTTCTACAGAAAGCTCTAAGATGCAAAGGGAACCGTAATTCTCATCGTCCCCTACTGGCCTAGACAAATTTGCTTTCTGTTCTCAAAACTTTCCATCAGGGAACCACCCCCTTGAACCTTTGATCTCAAGCAGGATCTACTATCCCTCCCATATGGGAACCCTCTGTCTGATCTGCACAACCTCAGACTAACTGCTTAATTTCTCCAGTTCCAATGATAGTCCGTGACGCAGCCTCGTCTGTTAATGTCAGAATCTTATCTGCATTTTAGGAGGAGTCCACTCCACTCACAAGCTGTACTGTGGTAAGTGTTTCGCAAATTGGGCATCACAAATCATTGACCTTTCCTACACTTTTATTCAGACATACTACAATATATGGCAAATATGTTTGACTCTGGTTCCAGTTTTTCTACTGTCAAAGTACAATTGGCAGTGCTCTCTCATATGTTCTTCGTGTTTCACTGTTGCAGTCATTACATTTGGGTAATCTGCTGGCAGGTTGCCCTCAGTCGGCCTGAATTCCAAAGTCTTGGGTCCTGCGTCAGTTGCTGTCTTCTCTTCCATGATGTCAGGCCGTCGGGGGTATGAAACATGCAGCCGACGCCATTTTCATTAGTTTTTCTTGCCGCGCGGTGACTGAAGCAGAAGCATTTCGCAATTGCCGGTCGGCCAACTACTGAAATATTCGAGTTTGAGTTTCAGAACCGAAGTCTTCACTAAAGCTAAGTACCCCGTTGGGGAAACTTTTTCTTGCTTTTTACCGATGTCAGAAAAAGTTAATAATTGTATTACTTGTGGGAAGCAAATACCTCATAAGGATTTCCATTTATATTATATTCCTTGCCTAGGCCCTGATCACAACGTGCCTGGCTGTCGATTTTGTGCTAGATTTCACCAACGCACTATTAAGCGTCAGTATATTTTTGCATCAAAGTATTTTGGAAACAGATTTGACTACCCAGGAATGTCGTTGGATAGCAATCATACTACCGGAGTACATAAAAAACGCAAAGAAAAGGATACAGAAAGGCAGTCGAGATCCAAAACCGACGACAAAGCTTCTCCTAAGCCAGTCGCTGGTTGGCCGATACTCAGTGAGGTGCCTTTGCAGCCCCTGATACCCCCTACCTTCGAGTCCCAGGCCTCTACCGACACCCATGTGGAGTCCGGCATGCCGCAAGGTACTCTAGGTATAGGACTGACTGATGTATCTCCCTCGGATGGGTCCGGAGCCGCTGAGCAGGCACCGGCTTCTGAGGGTGTATTTAGACCTCAACATTTGTACATCAAACCAACGACAGCTGCAAAACTAAAGACAAAAGCAATTTCTAAAACTAAAAAAACGACTCATGAGCCATGTGCACAGGCCTCCATGCCTAAAAAACAGATCATCAAAATGGCTGAAAACTTCATTACCTTGATCAGGGGTACCCATCCCCCTCCATATAAGAGACCTAGGCAAGACACTGATTATGAATCTTCAGATCAGCTTTCTATTTCTTCTGATTCCTCTTCTGATCAGGAATTATCTTTACCTCCCTATGAAGATTCTGATGCTGAGGAAGTCTATTCCATCTGCATCTCCTCCTGAGGATTATTCGTTTGGAGAAACCTTGCATACTTTGAGGGAGCATTTTCACTGGGAGAGTCAAGACTTCTCAGAATCAAAAAAGAGGCTCAGTGATTTCCTTCTCCCTCAGCACAAGCCTTTACCCATTCCCCCAGTTTTAGACATTGTGGATGATGCGTTTTCGGAGTCGAGCTTGACCCCTGACTCCTTACCTCCAGCTCCCAGTAAGCCTGACTGATATTACAGGGTCCCTGACTCACATAAATTTTTATTTAGAAATCCTGCTGCTGATCCTGAAATTATTTCACAGGGTCCAAAGGGAGTTACGGCCTCAACAGCAAAAAAACCCTCCCCCTCTGACAGGGATTCAAGGGCACTGGACAGATGGGGAAAAAGGGTTTATACATCTGCAACCTTTGCAATCAGGGCCTTAAACTGTCTATTTCATACGCTTAAGTACCAACATGTTATGGGATTGCTGAAACAGAAAATGATGTTGATTTCAGAATGTGCAGAAAATAAAGAATTGCAGGAATTATTGCGTGCAGCTGAACAAGTTGCAAAGCATACTTTGCAATGTGGTTTTAATTCTTTGGAGGCCTCCTGCAGGGCCGCAGTTACTGGATCTGTGATTAGGAGGCATGCCTGGCTAAAGGAACAAAATTTGCCTGACCATGTTAAAGCTAAATTGCTAGGTGCACCTTTACAGCATGATTCTCTGTTTGGTATTAAGGCAGAAGAGGTTTTAAAGAAAATGGAAGACAAAGCTAAGTCTATGTAAACTGTTAAAGACTTCTTAAAGTGCAGCCACCCAGATTCAGTAGACACTGGCCTACAAAAAATTGGTCCTTTCCTGTGTCAGACAGAGCTCAAAGGGGAAAATCCAGACACCCTAAGGGTTCCAGATACCAGGCGCAAGACTCATACAGGTCTAAGCAATGGGGCGCATCCACCTCCAAATCTGGAGGAGATGAAGCGCAAACCTGCAGAAAGCAATCCCAATGACTTCCCTCTGCCTACTCCAAGCACTTATCTTTTGGCAGCACCCATAGGGGGAAAATTAGCACTTTTTGCTCAAAAATGGCAGTTAGTAACCCAGGGCAAGTGGGTACTAAACATCGTATCACAGGGATACAGATTCCATTTTCACACTCTTCCATTGACAAATGGTTGGCCAGATCTGCCAAAAAATCAATGGGCAGAGGCACAGAAACAGGTTACATCCCTCATGGATATATGGGGTCCATTCAAGCAGTACCAGAACAGGAAAAGGACAAGGTTTTTACTCAAGACTGTTCTTGGTACCCAGAAAGGACAAGGCCTGGCAGCCAATACTGGATTTATTGATTTTGAACACATACCAAAATTCAAAATGCTCACTTTGCAGCAGCTTCTGACCATGCTCGTCAAGAATGATTGCCTGGTGACTTTAGACCTCAAAGAGGCATACATGCATGTCCCAGTAAGCCAGTCGTGCAGAAGATACCTCAAATTCAAGGCTGGCTTAGTGCATTACCAATTCTCTGCACTGCCCTTTGGCTTATCTACTCGCCCAGGGTCTTTACAAAGTGCCTGGCACCAGTAATTGCATTTTGCAGATAAAGAAGTATACAAATATATCCTTACTTGGATGACTGTCTCATTCAAGCAGAAAACAAGGACACTCTTCTACGACACCTGGCATTTGTGAAAAGGCTTCTAACGTGCCTAGGGTACACAATAAACGAAAATAAATCACAACTGGTACCCCCTCAAATGATAACATTCCTGGGTGCAAGCTTGAATACAACTGCCCAGATGGCTTACCTCACGCCAGACAAACAAAGACAACTGACTACTTACTTCAAACTGATGGCAACAAAAACCCAGTCCAAATTCTGCAGGCTCTGGGCTTCATGGCATCCTGCATCCTACTAATTCCATATGCAAGACTGCATACGAGGAAACTTCAATGGTACCTAAAAAGTTTATGGAGTCAACATTCACACAGTCTGGAAACAATGATTCCTCTCATTCCCTGCTTGCATCAGGAGTTTCTATGGTGGGCAAAGGCCTGTCACCAAAACATGGGATGGCCCCTTCACTCTACCCCCGACCAGCCAAACCTTAACAACAGATGCATCAGATTATGTCTGGGGGGCCCACATGGCAGGAAGATGCATTCAGGGCATATGGGCACAAAAACAAATGCATCTACATATCAACCAAAAAGAGATGCTAGCTGTTTAAAATGCCCTAACAGCCTTCAAGAACTTACTTCATCCAGGACAATTACTGATAGACTGACAACACCACAGTCATGTGGTATATAAACAAGCAAGGGAGCACACACTCGTACCCCCTTTGCAGATTAGCCATGGCACTGTGGGACACAGCTTTGACCTACCATATACATCTTCAAGCTCAATTCCTGCCAGGAAAACAAAACACACTGGCAGACGATTTAAGCAGAAACCTTATGGATCCTCACGAGTGGAAACGAAATCCACAAGTCTTCAGCATGATAACAGAGAAATTGGGGAGCCCAGACATGGATCTATTTGCCTCTCCTCAAAATTATCAATTGAAAAGATTCTGCACACGGATTTATCACAGACAAGCATGGAAAGTGGACGCCCTATCCTTCAGTTGGAAAAACTATCGGTTTACACCTTTCCTCCTCTGCCTCTTCTACCCAAGGTCCTCCTAAAAGTCAGACAAGAGAAGCCGAAGTTGATATTAATTGCCCCGGACTGGCCCCGCCAATACTGGTACCCAATCCTAAGGAACTTGTCTCAATACCCAGCTTGGACCTTGCCTCAAAGACCACAACTACTGTCCCAGCAAAACAATCAGATCCTGCACAATCAACTACAGACCCTGAACCTGGCAGCATGGCTAATCATGTAATCATACAAACAACACCTCTCAGTAAAGCTGTGATGGATGTAATTTTGGAAGCCAGAAGGCCTAGTACTAGAAAATCTTACGCTGACAAATGGAAGAGATTCTGTGCTTGGACTCGAGCACAAGGAACTGATGCAGCAGAACACGTATTCCTCAGATATTACAATACTTAACTGAGATGCTTAAAGGCCTATCTTTCTCATCAGTCAATATCCATTCCTCTGCCATTTCGGCTCATTACAATACAGAGCCACCAATCTTTTCTCATCCTTTACTAAAACAGTATCTTAAAGGAGCCAAAAATTTTAGGCCTCCTAGAAGATCACCATTACTTGCATGCGACTTCAATTATGTGTTGGAAAAGCTCACCCTACCTCCATTTGAACCAGCTACTACCGCTGATATAAAGTTCTTATCATGGAAGACAGCTCTGCTACTAACAATTACTTCAGCAAGAAGAGTTTCAGAGCTACAAGCCCTCATGGCTGTAGAGCCTTTTATCATATTTTACCAAGATAGGGTGTCTCTGAGGATAAATCCTACTTTTATGCCTAAGGTGATTTCCAGTGTGGCTCTTAACCAAACAATTCACTTGCCAACTTTTTATCCAAATCCACAGAACTAAGGGGAGAGAATTCTGCATTCCTTGGACATACACAGACAGCTAAGATTCTACTTGAGCAGGACTAAGGCTCTAAGAAAAACTGAGCAATTACTAGTGTCATATGCTGCAGGATCAGAAGGAAAAGCTATTTCAAAGCAGACAATTTCAAAGTGGATAAGCCACTGCATCCGTTTCTGCTACTTACACCATGGTAAACCTGTGCCCAAGAGCATTAGGTCTCATTCCACCATATCTATAATATTGCTACCTTTTTGGGGGCACCTGACCTCGGGGGCAAGAAAAAGTAAAGAAAATTGCGGCGGCTGCATGTTTTATATCCCTGACGACCTGACGTCATGGAAGAGAAGACAGCAACCGATGCAGGACCCAAGACTTTGGAATTCAGGCTGACTGAGGGCAACCTGCCAGCAGATTACCCAAATGTAATGACTGCCACAGTGAATACACTCGAACATCTACATTTATGGCAAATGTACTCAACTGTACTTTTCACACTATCTGTGACTCACTGTTTGGCTTCTCTTAAACTCTTGAGAAAGGCCTTGTAAAGCTTTTCTTCAACCTCCAGTTAGAGAGCTAGTGCCTACATGGGGTCAATCCAGCATCTTCTCCACACTAGCAGTTTCTGTACTGGAAAACATTGTCCTTGGTTGGTATAACTTCTGCCGAAAGTGTTGTAGTATAAGGCACTGTCTTCTGTGTTCTCATACTTTTTCATAAGGACAATGACCTTGTTGTACTAACCTCTCGTTTGTCCCCAAGGTGGCTTCTGATGCAAGCATAAACCTGTCAATTCCCCTTAGTCATTTTTCCAAATCATTCAGATAAAGGTGAATACATTTTGCATACTTTGGATGTACAGAGACAGTTGAGATTATACCTGCAAAGAGCAAAACCCTTTAGGAAAGACTCAACTTTTTGTTTCCATTGGAGTTCAACTTTTTTCAAGAGTGTCTAAACGCATCTTTTGTGGGTGTCTTTCTGACTATGCTTTTCAAGTGTATTCCATTCATAATCACCAATTACCAAGCAAATCCAAAGCTCATTCTATCATGTCTGTTGCCACTTCAACAGCCTTCTTCAGTTTGAGATTGCTGCAGCAGGCGCATGGTCTACATTGCAGACCTTTGCTAGGCATTAGAAATTAGAGGCTATCTCAAGGTCTGAGGCTTTTTGGAGCCACTGTCCTCAGAGGTCTCCTGTCATAATTGTTCCTAAGTGTCTTGTAGCTGGGAATGGACAGAATGGATGTATGGGATACAGTAGCTGTGTACTTACTGTAGTACTATATCCTTTCATCCTTGATGTTCGTGCATACAGCTGCAGTCATAACAGATGGGTTCTCTTGCCGTCAGGCGGGTCCTCGGTCGGCCGAATTCCAAAGTCTTGGTCCGGCGTCGGTTGTCGTTGCTTCTTCCCTGACGTCAGTGCGACAGGGGTATAAAAGAACCAGCCGACGCCGTTTTCTTCAGTCTTTCTTGCCGCGCGGTGCCCGAAGCAGAAGCAGTTCGCAAGTGCCGGTCGGCCAGCTCCAGAAGTTACGAAAATTTTGCAACCAAAGTCTTCTTGAAAGCTAAGTACCCCGTTGGGGAAACTTTTCTTGCCTCAGACCGATGTCAGACAAAGTTAATAATTGTATTTCATGTGGGAAGCAAATACCCCATAAGGATTTCCATTCCCTCTGTATTCCTTGTTTATTTATTTATTTATTTTATTTTATTTTACATTTGTTAACCGGGCTAGTCTAGCTGGATATATGTCCATTTTCAGTAGAGGCCCGGGGAGAAAAGCTCCACACACAAATCAATATAAAGAGACATACTAAACAAACTTTAAGTATAATAAGAATATACATTTAGTAATAAGAACAACAAATACCTAAGGCACTTACAAATATTATACTAGGTCAGTAATAGCATGACATTAAATAATCTAAAGATTAGCACTTAGTTTTCAATAATCTGTCAAAGAGAAAGAGGTAAAGCAGGAGATTTAAAGGGATTAATGTAGTAATACAAGAGAGGAAAAGAGTGAGAAACAGTAGTCAAGTAAGGAGATGGAGTAGGAAGATGGAATAGAGGGTAGGGGAGAGGAAAGGAAGAGTTAGTCAGAGCATAAGAGGAGAGCAACAGAGCAAGAAAAAAGAAATAGTGTGTATAGCTAGTAAGCACAGAATATAGTTAAGGTAGAGTGGGGGGAGAGAAGAAGGTTAATCAGGAGTCCTGCAGGAACACAGCCAGTGGTTTTGGAAGTACAGTTTGATTTTTTTGTTTGAAGAGTGGTAAGGAGGAGATTAGAGTGATATCAGTGGGTAGGAGATTCCATGTCCTACCTACAGTATTAGTGAACAGAGAGTCACCAGCTAAGTTATGGGATTTTACAGATTTGGTCATAAGTTTAGAAGAAGATCGAAGGGAGGTAAGATTGTTATAAGGGATTAAAAGTTGAGAAAGTATTGGGGTGTTCTCCGGTTGGTAGAGTATCTTGTGGGCAATAGTAAGTTGTGAGATAAGACAGTTTTGTAGCTCTAGCCAGCCTAGGAGTTTTAGGTTATGACAGTGATGTGTTCTGAAAGGGTTACTGGTGGCAAAGCGAGCAATGCTATTATAACAGGTTGCTAGTTTATTTAGGTTAGCCTTTTTAAGGTTAGTGAAAATAGGTGAGGCGTAAAAGAGAGTAGATATCAGATGGGAGTGGGCGATAGTAGCTCTGGTAGAAGGTGTAAGAAATGGTTTAATACGGTATAATGAACCTATTTTTTTGTTAACTGTTTTGATGATGTTATTGATGTGTTGATCAAATGTGAGATTGTTATCAATGGTTATTCCTAGCAGTTTAGTTGTGTCAGGAGAGATGATAGTGGTGTCATTGGACAAGATGTTGAAGTTTAATGGGGAAGCTCTAGTGGTAGGAGTGAAAAGGAGAAGTTTAGTTTTTTAGCATTGAGGAGTAGGTACCGTCTAGAAAACCAAGTTTCTACAGTGTTGAAGGTAGTTTGAGTTAAGAGAGAGAAGCTCTGAAGAGGTAGATGCTGAACAAATAATAGTGGAGTCGTCAGCGTATTGGATGCAGGTAGCTTGAGGGATTACAGTGTTAAGATTGTTTATGTAGAGGGAGAAGAGAAGTGGCCCAAGAATGGAGCCCTGTGGGACTCCAATAGAAACAGGCAATAAGGAAGAGATATGATTGTCCCAAAGAACGGCTTGTTGTCTGTTGCTTAGATAGGAAGTAAACCATTTTAAAGCCAGGTTATCAAATGACAGGGATTCAAGGATGTTAATAAGGGAAGAGTGGTTCACCATATCAAAAGCTTTAGAGAGGTCAATGAATAGAGCAGAGGAGACAAGGTTGGAGTTACGATAGTTGTTGATGGTGTCAACAAAGGAAAGGAGGGCAGTGGAGGTGCTATGGTGTGGTCTAAAGCCATGTTGGCAATTGGCTATAATGTTGTGTAAAGAGAGATACTGTACAAGTTGCTGATGAATACATTTTTCCATTATCGTAGCTAGGTGAGAGAAGAGCAATGGGTCTAAAGTTGGTGTAGTCAATAGAGTTACCACCTTTGTGTAGTGGGATGATATGAGAGACTTTCCATATATCAGGTATGGTTCCCTCTTGGATAGTCCTATTTATGAGTATAGATATAGGGTATGCAATCTGTTTAGCAGCCTTTTGAAGGAAGAGAGAAGGGAGTTTGTCAGCAGAGGGGGTGCAGGGTTTCAGTTTGAGAATAAGCTTGTAGATGAAAGAGGTAGAGATGTGCTGAAGAGTGAAGTTGTTGGGGGAGGCAAGATTACTTGGAGGGTAAAAGTTATTGGTGTTTAGTTGTCTAGCAAGGGATTGAATGGTTTCTATAAAAAAGGAGTTAAAAGCGTTTGCAGTATGGCTAGGGGTATCTGGGTCAGCGTTTAGAGAGGAGGGAGTTTTAGCTGTTCCAGGAGAAAGGAGTTTGTTGATAGAAGACCAGAATTGTTTGGGTTTATTTAAATGGGTTTCTTGTAGTTTACAGTAGTAGTTCTTTTTGTCAGAGATTATAGCTTTTTTTGTAAGATTTCTAAGTTGGCAAAAATGAAGAAAATCGGAGCTGATTCGATGGTATCTCCATTTGGCCCAAACTTTATTTTTAGTTTGAATTAATTTCTTTGTTTCCTTTGAGAGCCATGGGGCTGTATTAGACTTTATTCTAATAGAGCGTTCAGGGGCATGTTTATCCAATATGGAAAGGAAGGTAGAGTTAAAGAAAGATACTGCTTCATTGAGAGGAAGAGATTTCAAGAGGTTCCAGTTGCATGTTTTGAGTTCATTTTGAAATAAGTCAGTTTCAAAGTGTTTGGTAGAGCGTATTTTTTTAATGTTGGGGAGGTTTTGATAGTCAGTCTTTTCCCTAGAGATATAGGTTAGGCAGTGGTCACTGAGGTCATCAGGCATAGTTCCTACCTTATATGAAACATTGGCTTTGTTTATGAGTATCCAGTCTAAGATACTCTGTTTCTTACTTGGTTTATTAAGCCTTGTTAAAGTGGTAATGGATTGAGTAAAACCATGTAAGTTTATATGACAGGAGGGATTTTCATTATTAATGGTATTCCAGTCTATATTAGTCACCCAGAATAATAGTTTCTTGGGGGTAGTTAGAGGAAACCCAACAGAGGAAGTCTTCTAAGATAGGTATATTGTTGCCTGGTGGAATATACATGCAGATGATGTAAAGGGCTTTTTGTGCATTTAATTGAAGTTTAGCGATGATGGCTTCAGCTCTAGCATCCTGAGTTGGACAGGCTGGGAGGGTGGAGATGCTAAGATGGTTCTTAAATAGAATTGCCACTCCACCACCTTTACGCTTAGAACGATCAAGCCTATATAGATTATAGCCTTGGGGTGTAATCTCAGTATCTTTTGTTTAGGCCCAGACCACGACGTCTCGGTCTGTCGCTTTTGTGCTACATTCAACAAACGCACCATTAAGCGTCGGGCGGAGTTCGCCCAGCATTATTTTGGCAAAAAATTTAACTATATTATGTCGTCATATACTCTGACTCCAGTTTTGTCTAAAAAGCGCAAAGATAAGGACCGACACACGAGGTCCGCGGCCTCTACCGACACCATGCCAAAGCCGACTACACGTGGTCCGGTTCTCAGCGAGGCGCCTACGCAGCCCCTGACTACCGACGACACTTCATTGGCAGTGTCTCCTGTGCCCGAGGTCGCAGGCTCCTCAGCCCACACCCCGACTACAGATACCGAAGCCAATCTTGGCAGTGAATCTCAAAATATGGACAGATCTACCTCCTCTCAAGGTGTCTTCAGACCTTCCTCTTCTTTTTCCATCAAGGCTTTCACTAAGTCTAAAGCAACCATGCATTCCAAGAGACAAGCTACACAGGGCCCATCTCCAGGCCCCATGCCTAAAAAACAGATGCTTAAAATGGCTGAGGATTTAATTACTCTTATCAGGGGTTCTCAACCCCCCCCCCCCCGGACAAAAGGCCCAGAGTGGAGGAAGAATCCCCCTCCTCTGATCAGGGCTCTATTATATCAGAGCACTCTGATGAACAGGAACATTCTTACTCCCCTTTTGAAGAATGTGATGCAGTGGAGTCCATTCCCTCTGTATCCCCCCCCCCCCCAGAGGATTACTCATTTGAGGAAACTTTGCATACCTTAAGGGAATACTTCCACTGGGAAGGCCAAGATTATTCAGATTCCAAGAAAAGGCTTAGGGAATTTCTCTTGCTACCTCCTGTCTTGGACATACTAGATGATGTGTACTCGGAGGTTTGCCTTAACCCGGATTCTGTACCTCCAGCCCCAGTCAAGCCTGACAGGTACTACAGGGTTCCTGACTCACACCAATTTCTATACAAAAGCCATGCTGCTGACCCAGAAACTATCTCACAGGGCCCCAAGGGAATTAAGGCCTCCACTGCTAAAAATCCATTACCTTCCGAGAGAGATTCCAGATCCTTAGAAAGGTGGGGAAAAAAGGTATATACCTCGGCCACCTTAACCAATGAGGGCATTAAACTGTGTCAGTTCCATATGCTAAAGTACCAACAGTTTTTGTTATCACAATTGAGAAGTAAAATGTCACAACCTGAACAACCAGACTTGAAGGAGTTGCAGGATTTGATGCATAGTGCAGAACAAGTGGGTAAACATACCTTACAATGTGGTTTTGATGCTCTAGAGGCCTCATGTAGAGCTGCTGTTACAGGATCAGTCATATGTAGACATGCCTGGCTCAAGGAACAAACCTTACCAGATCATGTCAAAGCTAAATTACTAGATGCCCCTCTACAAAAGGATGTATTATTTGGTGCTAATGCTGAGGAGGTATTAAGGAAAATGGAGGAAGAGGCTAAATCAATGCAAACAGTGAAAGATTTTCTACAGGTACAACCCCCACGTTTCAGTAGAAATTGTCCTTCCAAAAATTGGTCCTTTCCAGCCACGAACAGACCCCAAAGAGGTAGATACAGGCGCCCGAGGGGCAGAGGGCAATCCCAAGGATCGTTTAGAGGCAGACAATGGCAAGCTCCTACACAAAGAGGTGGTGAGGATAACTCACAACCATTCAGAAAGCAAGCCCAATGACTTTCCCCTTTGCATTCCAAGCAAGACTCAAATGGCAGCACCCTTAGGCGGAAAACTGGCATTATTTTCAAAAAATTGGCATAATGTCACAAAAGACAAATGGATCCTAGACATTATAAACAGAGGCTACAGATTCCATTTTCACACTCTTCCAAAAATGAGAGGCATGCCAAACCTGCCACACAATCAAAGGGCAGAGGCACAAAGACAAATTTCAGATCTCATAGACATGAAAGCTATTCAAGAGGTACCTACGCACGAACAAGGTCAAGGTTTTTATTCCAGACTATTCCTGGTACCAAGGAAGGGAAAATATTGGAGACCTATTTTGGACCTATCCATCCTAAACACATTTCTACTCGTGCCAAAATTCAAGATGCTCACTCTACAGCAGCTTCTTCCCATGCTGGGCAAGGAGTCTTGGCTGGTAACATTGGACCTCAAGGAGGCATACCTGCATGTCCCAATCAGACAAAATTGCAGAAGATACCTCAGATTTCTTGCAGGTTCAACCCATTATCAATTCTCTGCATTGCCCTTTGGCTTATCTACTGCGCCCAGAGTATTCACGAAATGCCTGGCATCAGTAATTGCCTACTGCAGACTTCAAGGGATACAAATATACCCCTATTTGGACGACTGCCTGATCCAAGCGGACAGCAAGCACATTCTTCTGAAACATCTGGCGTATGTAATAATGTTGTTGAATTCTCTGGGATACACAGTCAACAAAAAGAAATCAAGGCTAATACCCTCTCGGAAAATAATTTTCCTGGGTGCCAACTTGGACACAAACACCCAGATGGCCTACCTCACGCCAGAGAAGCAGGGGCAACTAACTCAATACTTCAGAACACTAGCAAATTGCACCAGGCTGACTGCAAGGAAAATCCTGCAGGTTCTGGGATTCATGGCATCTTACTAATCCCATGTGCAAAGCTGCATATGAGGAAACTTCAATGGTACCTGAAAAACCTATGGTCTCAACCCAGCCACAGTTTGGAAACAATAATACCACTAATTCCATGTCTTCAAAAGGAATTTCTGTGGTGGGCTCAAGCATGCCAAACAAACACAGGTCTCCCATTCAGCAAGCCTCAAGCAAATCAAGTCATCGCAACAGATGCCTCGGACTACGCCTGGGGGGCGCACATGACAGATCGGTGCATTCAGGGCAAATGGTCCCAAAAAGAAAAGCACCTTCACATCAATCAGAAGGAAATGCTAGCAGTAATAAATGCTATTATAGCTTTCAAAGACCTTCTGCAACCAGGTCAACTATTGATAAGGACGGACAACACCACAGTAATGTGGTACATAAACAAACAGGGAGGAGCCCATTCATACCCCCTATGCAGACTGGCCATGTCACTTTGGAACATGGCCCTGGACTTACAAATCGAACTACAAGCACAGTACTTGCCAGGCAAGGAAAGCACGCTGGCAGACAACCTAAGCAGAAATATGACAGATCCACACGAATGGAAGTTGCATCCTCAAGTTTTTACAGAGATAATTCGAGCATGGGGAAGGCCAGACATAGATCTCTTTGCCTCCCACAAAAATCACCAATTGACAAAATTCTGCTCAAGGATTTGTCATCCAAAGGCCTGGAGAGTGGACACTCTCTCTTTCAGTTGGACATCAATGACAGTTTATGCCTTCCCACCTCTTCCTCTGCTGCCCAAAGTTCTATTAAAAACCAGAGCAGACAGACCAAAGATGATTCTCATTGCTCCGGACTGGCCAAGACAACACTGGTACCCACTCCTGAGGAGCCTGAAGCATTCCTCACCATGGACCCTGCCTCTAATGCTTCTTCTGACTCGGCACAGCTTCAAAACTCTTCACAGTCAGCTAAAAACACTCAATCTAGCCACATGGAAGATTCCTTAGCATCACAGCAGACCCTACTCTCCAAGGAGGTGCAGGATGTTATTTTGGAGGCCAGAAAGCTTACTCCGCAAAATGGAAACGGTTTTGTGTCTGGAATGAGAAAATGGGCCAGGATCCTGGAAAACTGAATTTACCTCAAATATTACAGTATCTAGCTGAGCTGCTTAAGCAGTGGACTTTCATTCTCCTCCATAATCCATGCCTCAGCCATTTCTGCAGAATACAACACTGATCCACCCTTATTCTCTCACCCCCTCTTAAGACAGTTCCTCAGAGGGGCTAAGAATCTAAAACCCCCAAGGAAACAACCAATACCTGCTTGGGATCTCCATTTCATTCTAGAAAAGCTGACCTTGCCTCCTTTTGAGCCAGCTGCCTCATCAGATTTGCAATATTTGTCCTGGAAAACAGCTTTCCTTCTGGCTATTACCTCAGCTCGTAGGGTATCGGAACTACAAGCTCTCATGGCGGTGCAGCCATTTATCTTCCATCAGGACAGAGTTTCCTTATGAACCAACCCGTCCTTAATGCCAAATGTGGTATCCAGGTTAGCTTTGAATCGGGCTATACACTTACCTACCTTTTATCCTAATCCTCAAAACTAAGGGGAGAGATTGCTACATTCCTTGGACATCCACAGACAACTGCACTATTATTTGGACAGAACAAAGCCTTTCAGAAAATCAGAAGAGCTCTTTGTGTCCTGTGCTATAGGAGCTTAAGGAAAGCCAATTTCCAAACAGACAATCTCAAAATGGATAGCCCACTGCATACGCTTTTGCTATTCTTTTCATGGCAAAACTGTACCTACAGGCATCAGATCTCACTCCACAAGGGCCACGGCTACCTCTGCAGCTTTTCTCAGAGGAGTTCCTACCAAAGATATTTTGGAAGCAGCCACTTGGAGTTCTGTGCATACCTTCTCCAAGCACTACCACCTTCCATTATACTCCAAATCTAGAGTGGGCTTTGCCACTGCAGTCTTGCAGGGCATTCTGGCTCCTCCTAGTTCCACCTAGTGCCTACCACCCCTTTCTTAGCTTTGGGAGTCTACCCATCTGTTATGACTGCAGCTGTATGCACGATGAACATAGTACAGTTTTGTACCTACCATAAATGTAGATGTTAGAGTGCTAATACAGCTGCAGTCCAGGTTTCCCTCCCTCCTTCCCCTCTTGGGACAGGCCTATTGGCTAACACCTCCTCATGCAACCTGATTGGGGTATTCATTCTTGATGTATTTGCTTGCACTACTGTATTTTGATTATATGGCATTGCTTTCTTACACAAATTTATGTATTGCCTTCCTTCTGGGAGCACCTGACATCTGGGGCAAGAAAAACTGAAGAAAATGGCGTCGGCTGGTTCTTTTATACCCCTGTCGCACTGACGTCAGGGAAGAAGCGACGACAACCGACGCCGGACCAAGACTTTGGAATTCGGCCGACCGAGGACCCGCCTGACAGCAGGAGAGCCCATCTGTTATGACTGCAGCTGTATTAGCACTCGAACATCTACATTTATGGTAGGTACAAAACTGTACTTTCTCCTGATATGACAACCCTCCCTGCTTCTCCCATCTATTTCCACTTTGTAGGACCTGGAGGACACCAGTTTATTTTCCTAACTGCTATGAAAGCTGGCCTTTATATTCTTCGCAACAAACTCAGTCTGAGGTAGATTCGCAACACTAGGACATTATGGAAAGGCCAATGTAAAAGGGCTTAAGGCTGGAGCACTAGTTTTCCTGGCTCAGATCCAGCGAGTGGCTTGAGGGTACAGTAGTTATATCGGATGAATGTGGATGAAATGATCCAGTGTTGTCATAAGTATTTAACTACCATTTATTCATTAGAGTTTTTCTGCTGCAGAGCTAGCCACCCGCTGGTGTAAACCTTGGCTCTAGATTGTCACTGTTGAAGTGACATCCCAACCCCATGTGCAAAAATGGGGAAGAAAGGGTTGTGGGTGGATGGATTTAGTCGTTTAAGTATTTTTTCTGCCCCCCATGAAAAACTTATTGCTGAGGTGTCAGAGGAAATCAGGTTTGTACTATGGAAAGTGCTGATCTGTACTAGCAGCGAAATTCCACGCTTCTCTGCATAGCTTTCATGGAGTAGAGGATAAATGGTACTTCTAAACCACTCCTCTTCCTTCCTTGGATTAAGGTTCTGGTGGGAAGGGGCTGCTCAAAGGTCTCCACACTTTTCTTCCTTTCAAGTAAGGAACTCTGCCTTCCTACAGGCCCTCCTTGGTTAGGGAAGGGTTTTTCAGACTCCTTATTGCCATGAGTGAGGGATCCATTTCAGGGCTGAGGGGGAAGCTCCTGTTTCCACCTCTGGTCAAGAATTCAACTGCATTGAAGTTCTGGCTCTGATGGATTATGGGCTGCAGTATTCTATCAAGTGGGTGACTGTGGCTGTGCCACTTCCATAGTTTCCTATTTCCTACCAATGGCGAAAAGATCAGCCCATATTGTGACAAGCAGTCCCAAGGTGGCAAGTTGTTCTGAGGTGGTTGTTTACAAATGCCAGATAGCAGGAATGACTTAACAGAACAACCTTGGTAGATAACACTTGGAATAACAGTCACATTGCACTAGTTTGAAAACTCATCTTATAAATGATTTTTGAGATGTGTGCATGCCTTTTGCTAAGGCTAAAACATTGAAGGTGCATCTGCTCCTGATGGTGTTGAAGCATGGCCATGTTTCTAATTTGTGCAGGGTTCATACTTGGGAATGGGAGTTGCTGCACTTTCTGCCGCTTCATGTCATGAGCTTCTCTAGAGATTTAGGTGAGCATCCTGGTAAGGGTTGGGGAAGGGGGGGGCTTAGTCAGATTTTTTCACTTTCTTTCGGGGAAAATTATTTTGTCGTCTGGGGTGGAGCCCTGCTAGCCTTTGTCCAGGGTCTAGCAGGGGTAGTTGGGAGATGCTGGAAGTCTGCATTCAATAGGAAAAAGTTCTCTAGTGCTGGGACCAGTAAACTCTGCCTGTCCGGTCATTTGGCTGCAGACATCTGGGGCATCTGTTTACCTATTTTTGTTTCTGCACCCAGTAGAGTTGGAAGCAGGTTTTTACACTGTTTGACTTGGGAAGAAGAGGCAGCTATGCATAGTGTGGGTTATCTCTCATTCCTGAGTGATTCTCCCCTGAAGATGTTAAATTTCTGGTTCAGCAGTTATTTTCGTTTGGGGGAGACCACATTTGGTGGTTTCTCTTCTTCCAAGTGTCCCAGTGCCTTGGGATCAGATATGGATTTCTTCCTACCCTATGGGAGGGCCATCCTCTCCATACCCCACTTATTTTGAGGAGGAGTTTCCCACTCCCTACTTATATCCTCCTGGTTTGCTGAGAACAGGACCTGGGAGGAGTGAGAGGGCTCCTTATTTCTGCAAGTGACTTTAGGGAGTCCTTCCACTAAGCATTTTGGTACAGTAGTTGAGGTACAACTCATCCCCCTTGCATCTGTGCCATTGGGCAGCTTTCTGCAGTGGCTCTTGCCAAGATTTTTTTTTCTTGCATAGTAGTTGCCAGTTTGCTTGTTAGTGCTGGGGGCTCCAGCAGTTTCTTCCCATGCAGCCCTCCTTTTTCTGGCTTTGAAATCAGGCCTTTGTGATTTGTTGTTTCAGTACTGAACCTTATAACTCATCCTTTGAGTGGTTTTCTGGGTTGTTACAACCAGGTAGCTTTACTGTTTGAGAATCACCCAAGCCATAGGACTCGTCAAGAAAGATCTGTGTCATTAACGGGCATTTCTTAACTGTATCAGTTAATCTGTGAAAGAAGGTGCATTGTGTTTGGTCAAGAATCCCCTCTCTTCATCTTTGTGTAAGTTGGTGCTTCTTTTCAGCTTTGTATCTTTCTAAGCTGGCCTGTAAGATACATGTATGTTACTTGTTGGCAGTTTTGGAGTCGGATCTTCATTGTTGCTTCCCAGGAATATAGCTAGTAACAGGAGAGTTCACTAAATGGTGTTATAGTGATCAGTCTTTAGTCAGTACATGTTAGCTTGACATGTATAAAAGCAGTTATTTTTTGTCTCTGAGGATAGAATGTTCACGAAAGAGATGTCTGGTCTTGCTTCATTTAGAAGGCAAGCCTGTGGGGCCTATTGATGATTGCGTTAGAGAAGGTGCGAATGGATTTTTTTATATGCTGAGTGTTTAATTTAGATTGATTTTTACTTTTTCAGAACTCGAAACATTTTGGATGATTTTAGAGAAGCATATTACTGGCTGCGTCAGAACACCGATGAGCATGCCCGTGTGATGTCCTGGTGGGATTACGGATACCAGATAGCAGGAATGGCTAACAGAACTACCTTGGTTGATAATAACACTTGGAATAACAGTCACATTGCACTGGTATGAAAACTTATTTTGTAAGGGATTTTTGTGATGTCTGTCTTTTGCTAAGGCAAAAAACAATGAAGGTATGATTATCTTCAGGTATATGTTTATAGCTTCTCATGTACAACTTATCTTAACAAGGCAGCATTTATATTCTATTAACAGATGCAATTATAAGTGTTTCTTTGGAAGAGATTCCATATTTCTTAAAATGATAGCTGAATTTTACTTGTTTGGCCTTTTGGCAGTTGATTCCATTGTGTGGCTGTAAAATTTTTTATTTGTTGATCTAAGTTTTTATAAGGCACCCAGGAGAGATTAGTACACAATGTACACTTTTTAGTCAGCATTTGTATTAGGTAATGTTAAAAACTGTAACCAAGTTTGTGTGCTTAAGATTGTATTGTAGACTCTAAAACTTGAAAGTTAGATTTAAGCAGTCATTACTTTGGAAAATTGTATTAATAGTTTAGTTTTCATTATAATTGTGTTTTTCTTCACTAATATAGTAAAGAAAATTAAAAATTGAGTGGAATTGTTTTACTTCTTTACAGGTAGGAAAGGCAATGTCTTCAAATGAAAGTGCAGCTTATGAGATAATGAAGAGTTTGGATGTAGATTATGTACTGATCATCTTTGGCGGTGTGATTGGATATTCTGGTGATGATATTAACAAATTTCTTTGGATGGTCAGAATAGCAGAAGGAGAGCATCCAAAGGATATACGGGTAAGGAAAATGCATAAAGTCTAATCTTTGCAAACTTGATCTGTATTTTTTAAGTTGCTGTATGCATGGAATGGCTTTCCTAAGGAAGCTGTGGAATTAGAAATCGAGGTGCACTGAGGAAAACATGATATGTACAAGATAGTTATGTTTGGGTTTATAAGGATGGAGGATCTTGGTTAATAATGGAAGTGGTGCTTATTCATTAAATATGGTAATGAAGGTAAAGTGGGCCAAATAGTCTTTTTTTATATATAGCTCCGGGCAGAAGGATTTTAGTTTTTGGTCCTACATTCTTTGTTCTCAGAGTAGAGGTAATGGGTACTACCACTGAGTTGTCATTTGCGAAAAAATAAGCATGACACTTCAGTATAGTGAGCATGCTGCAAACACCAAAACACTTCCCTTGTTTAATGCTGTTACATACTTTGGTAATAGTAGAGACATAGCTAGGGTGGGAAGAAAGGGGCAGCTGCCCCAACTGCATGTTAGGATGCGAGAATGAGAGATGCTGGTCAGTCAGTACAGAATTTAATTGTGGTATTGTTTTTGAAGTGATTACTGAAGAACTGAACCTTATGTGTAAGCTGTTAGCAAGTCTTTTGCTACTGATATGTCAAGAAAGTAGTCTAAAGCAGCAGGACCTTTTTACTCCTTAACTTATAGTTGAGGGGTGCCAGATTTAAGGAATGGTGCTAGATAAGCCAACTTGCTATGGTATCAGTGAGAGATTTTGCTGCTTTTTGCTGACTTTTTACTTTGACTACAGTTGCCGTTTTGGAATGGGAGTTAGTAGTGGAATTTTTACTTTTTGTAGCTGTTTGGAAAATGCACATTTCTGGCTTCTGTAAAAATTAATGTATTGCGTTTAAGACTGTGCAATTGTATGATATTGTAAACTTGCTGCCAGACCCATTTGCACTCGCTCTGTTTCACCCCTGTTTCTGCCCCTTAAAGGGCGATAGCTGAATTTGTTAATAATAAACCTCAACAGTAAAAACTAGAGAGAGATGTAGTACTGTCTAGTAAATACAAGACACTGATAAAGCCACATTTGGAACACTGTTAGTGGTTTGATAGCTGTATTTGAAGAAAAAAGAAGTTGTAAGACTGGTAGACAAACTTATGAAGAGGATGTATAAGTGATCAAGGGCATAAATGACAAAAAGGAAAGAAAGGGATTGGAGGGTCATAATTTCAATACGGAAGTTCATTCATTTGCATGCTTTCTTTGCTGAGGCTGGTACTTGATGAGATAAGGCCTTTCACTCCCTGAATGTGGGTACTTCAATGCACAGGTTTTGCTTTGAAGCGAGTGCATACATTTAGGAAGCTGAAGTAGCTGCTTTTGTTATAGGGAGGTGGGGGTAGATGTTGAGCAATGTGTTCCGAAGTGGGTAGTTAAATTATTATATCTTTTGTCATGGGTAGCTTTTCACCCTTTGGAAAATAATGTTGTCAAAGACCACTTAATTAAAGGCATAGTTGCTTCCAGTGCTTGCTTCATAAATGTCAGTTACTGTTATTTGTGCCTTAACCAATTAGGTTAGTGGGTCACACCTTTGGTACTCCTTGTGTGGACTCCAGTTCTAGAAAATGTTGCCTCCCTTAGAAGCTCAGTACTTGGGCAGCATTTTGAGCATTTCTTTTTTAGCTGTTCTTTGACTATTTCCAAGCTAATGTTTTTACACTTTTGGTATTCTGCTCCGTCATAAGGAGAACAAGGAAGTTTCCCAATATTAGAGTAAGTATATCATCATTTCACAGATCTTTCTGTTCCCTTAGCTTGGCTGGTCCTTCCATCTGGCAACTGCTAATAAAATTCCCTTTAAGCTGCCGGAGTTTTTTTTTTTTTTTTTTTTAATTGTTGCCTTGGTGGTTGAATGGCAGCTGGCACTCTGATAGGCATCTTGTAGTTTGGAATACTGTAGAGTATGTGCACCCTCAAGCACAGGAGCTTTTGATTAATTTGATATGGTACAGAAGAGAAAATGGACCTAAGCATTAACCAACTCGGGACTGTCAGCTTGTAGATAGGAAGATAAGACAAACATATTTTCACTATCTAGGTGATTGGTTGATGGTGGCCCTATCAGAAATTGATATTTAGGTTACTGGTGGCTCTGTCAAGAATTGATCTTCTGGTGGCTTGTTCGTTTGAGATGGGACATTATTTTTGTCTGAGTTTCTGGGCAGTGCCGTCAACTTTCAGAAGTCTCAGTTGAGGCCGTCACAGAAAATCTCACTTTTCTGTATATTCTTTTAATAACCCTGTTAAAGGGCATTTGCTGTTAACTCAGGTCAGGGAACTTCCCATGCGACTGCACGGTCCTGCAGCCCTTTTCTGTTGAAATGGCAAACTCTGCCTTCTGAAGGTATCAGGGTGGGCGGTAATTCAACATTTTAGCAGTTCCTATAAGCAAGGTAAATGCGAGACTTCTGGCAAGCTGTAGCCCAGTGGTGGCATCATCGTAATGATCAGTTCCAGTTTCCTTTCAGGCACAACAGGATTAAAGATAGTGGATGCTCTTACATATTTTGTTGCTAAGAATGTCTTTCCCACCTTGAGTTCATAGCTATTCTGATGATAGATCATTTCAAGAATGTTGATCAGATCTTTGGAGACAGTGCTCAGGAAGTGTGGGAATTCCATTATGAGTTCTCAGTATCAGCTTTATAGAAAAGATTCCAGGCTGCACATCCTAACAGTACTTCCAGCCCTTGCTGTTCCTGATGGTCTAGAACTAGACAGGTGACACTGTTTTCAGACTACAGCCTTGTGCATTTTGATATAAAGTTACTGTCTGTCCTCGGACCTGTCACCTTGGAAGTAGCAGAAGGTTTTCTTTTTGCCCAGTATATACTGTGAAGTTCCAGCAATTTGACAGGCACACTGAATCATTGTGGAAGTCTGGAGTGTAAGTAATTAGTAAGTAGTTGTAGTTTATGAATTATTTGAGGTTTAGGAGTACTAGACATGATCTTTACCTCATCTTATGATAGAGCTGCAAACACATCAGTCTGAAAGCTTGATCTTTGACTTTTTAAATGCACCGACACTTGTGGAAATGAAAGTGTACTTCCTTCCCACCTCTTTGTTTAGTGGGCCTAGTCAAAGTACAATAGAGCCATCACTTATGATTATGCAGGTTGCTGCTTTTGTTAACTGTGGTGAACAACTATACAGATCTTGCCCAGTGCCCCTAAATATATGACTAGCGTGAATATGATCATCAGAATAGTAATCCCTGGATCCTCAGAATTGCACCCACCTTATAATGAGCCTTATCCCTTCCACTGCAGTCTTACCAAATAACTGAAACATGTCCAAAATTATTTTGCATGCACGTGTACATACACAGTTTGCAGAAGGGTGGGTAAATACTCTAGTATCAATGCAGTCTCCCTCAGTTCAGGGTAACATTGTCACCACCAGTCTTCCATAGCAAACCCAAAGACATAAATTACTGTTTACCCTTAATCCAAGTCTGCCTTTAAATATTTGAATGCAGTAATGCATCTCTGAGCAGTCACACTTCACTAAGTAGATACCAGGCAGTTAATAGTACCAGTTTGATGCAAAAACATATAAGCTTATAAATAATCACCAGTCTCTAACACTTGAAAAGAGACATGGAAGAGCTCTCGGATCATGTGGCCCAGGCAGGTATGACCCTAGTCCTGAGTAGCATCCTGCCATCGCCCAGAATGATACCACAATAGGACAAAATGATTGAATTCAACAATTGGCTAAGCTTCTGGTGTCATTCAAAGGGGATCCAGTATCTGTCTGCCTGGGACGACATGATTGACAGACCACGATGCTTTGCCAGAGATGGTCTGCACCTGTCGCCCCTGGACTTCAGGTTACTGGCTAAGGCTCTTGCCACCCCTATAGTGCCTTTTTTAGGCAAAGTTCAAAGGACAAAACCACCACCGTAACAGGTATAAGCATGCAAAATCTGAAGGTAATGCTACTCAATGCTAGAAGTCTAAACCTCAAAATGCACTCTCTCGAGGCACTCCTAAACATGGAGAACATCGATATCTGTGCAGTAACTGAGACCTGGTTCAAGGCTGCAGAGAATACCCCTGCAATACCAGGCTACAACTCTTACCACACTTTTCGGCCACCAAACCAGGACCGAAACACTAAAGGTGGGGGAGTGTCAGTATTCACCAAGGATATTCACACCACCAGGCTAGTTGCCCAACACACAATGTGTCTGAAATTCTCCAGGTGCAACTAACACTAGGTAAGACTGCAATCCAAATTGTAGCTTGCTACAGATCCCACACCATACCCCAATATTCTCACTACACCTTTCTAAACCTACTGGAAAATATTAAGATAGAACCAAACACCCTAATACTGGGTGATTTTAACTACCCTGCCATTAACTGGGAAAACTACTCGTGTACCAACACCTTTGCCCAACGGTTCTTGGAATTCATAACTTCCAACAACATGGGTCAACTAATCCATAGTCCCACCAGGGGCTCCAATATCCTAGACCTGGTCATTACCAACATGGGAAATTGATGATCCACAGCTATGGTCACCCCCTCATTAGTCAGGTCTGACCATAAACTAATCCCCTTAACATCCACATCCCCCCCCCCCCCCCAGTAAGGAAACCTCCATAAAAAACTTCTCCAAAGCCCAACTTCATGCTACTCAAGTCAGAAGTGACCAACTTTGTGACACCCATGCAGACGGGAACTGAAAGTTCAACTGCTGAATCCTACACTAAGGCACTGTACGAGCACATCCACTCATGCATGAATCATGCCATCCCAAATAGAACCAAGATGCTCTCATCCAAAGAAAGGAAGCCAATCTGGTGATCCCCTGCCATAAACAAACTTTACAACAAAAGGAAGAAACTGTTGCAGAAAAGATGAAAATCCCAGGATGCAAAAAACTTCCTTAGCCTCAGTAAGAAACTGAGATCCCTCATGAAATCCTCCAAAGCTAGTTACGAAAATAAAATTGCCAAAGATTCCAAAGACAACCACAAGGCATTCTATAACTATGTCAAGAATCTAAATGGCAATGCTCAGGTCTGCTCTGAGCTAAAACAGAATAGCATTAAATATACTGATCCCAAGGATATTGCCAATATCCTGGCAGATCGATTCAGTGCCAACTTCACCCCCCTCTCACCCCCTAAATGGCCCATCTCAATACCAGAAGATTGCCAAATTCCAGTAATAACGGCCACACAGGTAAAAAAAACACACTCTCCAAAGCTAAGAATACAGCATCCATGGGACCAGATGACATCTCGGGCTGTGTACTACATGAACTACAATATGAACTGGCACCTCATCTAATTGTCATGTTTAATCATAGCCTCACCTCAGGTTTCGTGCCCACTGAGTGGCACAGAGCTACAGTTATTCCACTCCACAAGGGGGGATCCACCTTGGATCCCGGAAACTACCATCCCATCAGTCTGACAAGCCTTATCTGCAAGGCCATGGAGCGTATTATCATGGATCTTATAAACAAAGACACTGGCAACCTTCAAACACTGGACCCCACCTAGTTTGGGTTCGTGAAGGGTCGATCTTGTCTCCTAAACCTGATTGACTTCTTCAAATCAGTCTCAAGAGCCATGGACAAGGGTAAGGTGGTCCACACAGCCTATCTAGACCTTGCCAAGGCCTTTGACACCATCCCCCACTCTGGAATCATAGATAAGCTTACTAAGCTGGGCATTAATCCCTACGTCACCCAATGGGTTGCTTACTGATAGAACCCACACTGTAAAAGTAGCCAACTCCAAATTCATCCCCAGACAAGTGACAAGTGGAGTACCTCAGGGTTCAGTCCTGGGACCGCTCTTGTTTGGCATCTACTTCTCTGAAGTACAGACCAACACTAAGGGACTCTGGCTAACAAAGTTCGCAGATGACTGCAAACTGGGAGCCATTATTGAATCCCCAAATGATGTGGATACTCTACAAAAAGGCCTTACAGAAACAGATGCTTGGTGCCAGAGTCATGGGCTGAAGCTCAATGCCAAGAAATGTATAGTTATCCCCTTTGGGGAAAAAAACATGTATCCGTGAATTACCACATAGGTGGCAGTACACTAAACACCGAAATTGGACAGTGGTCTCACCTTTGATAACCACATTGCCACAACAGTCAGGAAATCCTTCTATGTGGCACACCTCATCACTAAGGACTTTTCATCCAGAAAAAAGGAGGTTGTTGTCCCACTACACATCCCTTATTAGACCCATTATAGAATACAACGCCCCGTTTGGTATATACCTCTCAAGACATCTGCAACAACTGGAAAGGCCGCAGAAATACCACACTAAAAGAATCACAGGCCTAAAGCAGATGTCCTAAAATCTCCAGCTATACTCTGTCACATATAGTCTATTCAGAGGCAATCTCTGCTTAACATACAAGGCCATGTCAAACCCAGAGCTGTTGGACATGCTACACTTAAAGAAATCCCAATCCCTCAGAGCCACACGCTCCAGGGATCTAAACCTTGTCATCACAATAAACAAAACATGCTGGAGGGATAGGTTCCTGACCCAGAGACTCTGGAATAGATTGCCCATACATGGCCCTCTTCAAAAGGAAACTTAACGATTGGATGGGAGAAAGGAAATTCACCCCGGGGATCACGTCAGTCGCCCTGCTAGACAGGGGTCCAGGGAACTAAATGGTGTGGGAAGAAATAGCCAGGGAATTGTTATGGCTAGGCTTGTATAGGCCCTAGGGCTGATAGCCTAGTACCAACCTATGAACATATAATAGTAAATACATTTAAATTATTAAATAAGCCATTTAACATGAAAAGTAAATATTGCAAATAGGAGTCTTGCACAGAACATTTAAAATAAAAACTCTGAACAGAGATGACTTGCAGTCAGCTTTAACCTTCAGTTACTCTAGACCCCAACTATTTTTTTAGTTCAGAAGCTCGTTTTTATTTTATATAGAAGTAGGTTGTTCATTCCTTTCAGTTTACATAAAAACTGGCTATTCATTCCATGCATATTGTACAAATGTAAAATTTCATCAGAAATCAATCCGTTATAAATTCCCCAAAAGTTTGTTTATTGATTGACGTTTCTTTACCGGGAAAGTTCAACTGGGTCGAAGTGCCCATTTTTTTCAATGGAGGCCAGGGGAGAAAATCTCCAAGAATGCAACATTACTTGCATAGTACATAGTCGAAATAAAAAAATAGATGTAATGCGATCCTATCTCACCTACATTCATAACTGATGGGCTCTAAGCCGAGAATCGGCTCCGACTCTGCCAATACACTAGCACGAAGTCTCTCATTGGCTGGACCAACCCCTTATCCCAGGATCACCACGCCCAAACCCCCTGATCTCGTTTGCCGCTCCTGGAGTAACGACGTGGTCTCGACTTGGCTGTGGCTAAGTACCCTTCTATTTTGGCCTTTTGGTCATTTTTTTGCAGTTAGCTTAAATTTTATACTCAAACAGCTATTTTAATAGCTATCTTGTTGTTTAGTATCCTTGTGATTGACTGTGTTTGTTTTTTGATTGTTGTGGTGATTCCTTCTGTTTGGCGGGCTAGGCCCGTTTAAGTTAGAGGGCTTTTGCCCTGTTTCTTGTTGGCGAGCGTTTAAGTTAGAGCTCTTCCCTCCCTTCCCTCCTTGTGTGTTGTCTGGCAAAGAAAAGGAACATAAGCCATCGGGCTTTAAAAAATGTACAAAATGCAGTTACAAGATGTCGCTGACAGATGGCCACGCCATCTGTGTTTATTGTCTAGGGGCTAAACACTTGCAAGAATCTTGCAGTGTTTGCCATGCTTTCTCCTCTCGTGTCCTACATGAGAGAAAAAATAAGCTTATCCTGAAGGGTTTGATCAAGCCAACCTTTGAGGAAGCTTTGTCTTCTCCCACCTCAAAATCGAAGCAAAAGAAGTCTTCGGTTCCGACAAGTCCGTCGGAGCCGCCTGCAAAAAGAGCTAAATCTTTGTCTTCATCCTCTGCTCCACTGGTCTTGGAGTCTCGGGATGAGAGATCAAGTACTCTGTCCCCTTCCTCGGCTTCACTGGTCTCGGAGCCGCAGGATAGAGGATCTAAATCTGGGTCTCCTTCCTCGGCTCCACTGGTCTTGGAGTCTCGGGATGAGAGATCAGGTACTCTGTCCCCTTCCTCTGCTCCAATGGTCTCGGAGCCGCAGGATAGAGGATCTAAATCTGGGTCTCCTTCCTCGGCTCCATTGGTCTCGGAGCCGCAGGAGAGTGTCTGCTCTGGGGTCGGTTTTGTTGGCTCCTGAACCATCGGCTCCAAAAGGGGTCTCTGTTCTGGTAGAGTCTGCTTCGGCTCTGATTCTTTTGGAGCCAGCCTCCTAGCTTTGTCTCGGAGCTGATAGAAGGTTTCTCGGCCCCCTTCTGTTTCCTCCAGGTCCTCCAGGCTATCAGATTCGGATTTAGATAGGGTGATCCAGAGGCTCCTCCAGTCACCTGTCTTATCTAAATTATTTTTGGCTCCGAAGCCAGCCCTTTCGATACCGTTTCTTCCTCCTCCGACAACCTTGGTGTCGTCGGAGCCGGAGTTCGTAGAGTCGGGTGAAGTCCTTGAGTCGGTTTCGAGACCCACTGCTAGTCTGAACCGACTTCAGCTCCAACCCCTTCTTGTTCCTTCCAGAGGTTTCAGTTCTCTGGTGTCCTCAGCCGGGCCCGAAGGGGATTCGTCGGGGCTTCTGGTTTCGGCCCAGAGTCTCCCACTTGGTGCCTCGGCTAGGGGAACCCCGGTCATGGTCTCGGAGACGGGCCTTAATTCAGATTCTGGTGGGCCCGCCTTCAAGGCTATGAGGAGCGCGCTGGCCAAGTCTCTAGTGACTTCACCTGAATCTGCGACTCCTTCCCTAGACATGGCGACTAGAGCTTTTACTGCCCCCTGTCTTCGGACAGCGCGGCTCCTAGGCCTGAGGATTCCTCCTTGTGTGGTCCCCTTTTTTCCGAGGGGACTTTAGAGTCCGTGCCTGAAGAGCCCCCCAGGAAAAAGTTGTGCAAGAGGAAGCACGTAGACTCCCCAGATGAGTCTGTCACCTCGAACACTGACCTTGATGATGCGGAGGGGTCCCCTAAGTCGTCCTCTGACTATGTCTCGTTCTCCGATATCCTGGAGATCTTGAGACAGAGGGGCGACTGGCCATCCAAAACCCCTTAAGCGAGTTCAGGTGTAGCCCTTAAGAGGCAAGCCTGGATGCACTTGTGTCACTTTGAGGAGGCGTTCAAGTCTTCCTTCACAGACGCTCCATTCGATGGGTCCACTCTCTTTGGACCCAAGGTGAAAGATGCACTCACTAGATGTGAGCAGGAGGGTAAGACTTTGTCTGCCATTGGGGCCCGTTTTTTGCTTCCCTCTAGACCTTATCCCAAGGCTCAGAGGGGAGGAAAGATGTGGTTCAGAAAGTCCCAAAAGTCTTTCCCTGCCCATCAGAGTGACCCCCCTTTCCAGATGCGGGGGGGGGAGGGAATTATTCTGGAAGATGTCGCCCTAGAGGCGGCGGAAGCCCCCGCAACTCAGGAGACCGCAAATCCTTTTGTGGTTCCTTCCAGCGTCCCTGAGGGACTGCCCGACTGTGCGTCTCCGGAGCCAGTCGGGGGTCGATTCTCGGAGCATCCAAGGGCCTGGGGTTCCATCACTCAGGATCAGTGTGTGCTTCGTATCATCGCCAGAGGTTACACCATCCCCTTTATCCATCCCCCTTCACCGTCAAGGAAAATCCCGGACGTGCCACCCAGTCAACGGGATCAAGCAGCTATAGAGGTCGCAAAACTGCTCGGAAAGGGAGTCATCCAGCCAGTCCCCGCAGACCAGACCGGATTAGGAACTTACTCAAGGTTATTTTTGGTGCCGAAAAGAACAGGTGACTGGAGACCCATTCTGGATCTCGGATGCCTAAACCGCTTCGTAAAGAAGTCCAAGTTCCAGATGGTCATGTTGCAATCCTTTTTCCCATTGCTGGAAAAAGGAGTATGGATGTGCTCCATCGAGCTTAAGGACGCCTATTATCACATCAAGATAAACAGAGCGTCCAGGATCCATTTACGCTTCCCCCTAGGAGCCAGTCACTTCCCGTTCCAGGCCCTGCCCTTTGGTCTCACCACAGCCCCCAGGGTGTTAACCAAATGTCTGGCAGTGGTGACGGTTCACCTGAGACATCTGGGATTCCAGGTGTTTCCGTATCTAGACGACTGGCTCCTCACCGTTCCCACCAGGCATCTTCTTACTCTAGCCATGAGTGCTACCATCGAGTTGGGACATCTATTAGGAATTACATTCAACTGGGAAAAGTCTGTATCACTGCCATCACAGTGTGTTGCCTTTATAGGCGCAGAGCTAGACTCTGTAGAGATGCGAGCATTCCTTCCAACAGAGAGGATAAAGATACTACAGGACCAAGTCCTAGCCTTACTGCCCCAACGGAAAGCCCCAGCCAGGATGGTCCTTCAACTTTTGGGATCGATGGCGGCCTCCATTCTTCTGGTCCCTCTGGCAAGATTGCACATGGGAATTCTTCAATGGCTCCTGTCGGCCCAGTGGTCATACCAAGAACCGCCATTGTCCTACCCGATTCTCATCACGGAAACGTGCCGGCGAGATCTTCGTTGGTGGCTCCTCTCCTCCAACCTGAACCAGGGGAGATTCTTCTGCCCCCCCTCCTCCATTGCCACAGTGACCACGGACGCCTCCCAGATTGGGGGGGGGGGCATTATCTGGGCAGGACATTTCAAGGCACGTGGCAAGATCACGAAACCCACTTGCATATCAATGTTCTGGAAATGAGGGCAGTGCTTCTAGCATTGCAGGCACTTCACAGCTCTCTTCCCAAGGGTAACATTGCAATCTTCTCAGGCAATATGGCGGTGGCATGGTACCTGAACAAGCAGAGAGGAACCAGGTCTTATCCTCTTTGCAGACAAACCATGAGAGTGTGGAATTGGGCGATTGCTTCCCAGAGAGATCTAGTGGCAACGCACATTCCGGGGAAGTTCAATGTGATAGCAGACAGGCTGAGCAGAGTTATTCTGATGCCTCACGAGTGGTCGTGAACGACCAAGTAGCGGCTCAGATATTCTCCAAGTGGGGGTTTCCCTGCTGCAACCTTTTTGCCAGCCCCTGGAATGCGAAGTGCAGCGATTTCTTTTCCCTGATTTCCCCCCCCAGGGGGAGTCACCCAGGGACGCTCTAGTCCACAATTGGCCCTCCGGTCTGCTCTACGCCTTCCCTCCGGTCCCTCTACTTCAAAAGGTGATTCAGAAGGCGATCTGCTTTTGAAGCAGCATGATTTTGATCGCACCACACCGGCCCCACCAAGTTTGGTTTCCCTTCCTTCGGAAGTATGCAGTGGAGGGTCCTTGGATTCTGGACCCAGTTCCAGACATCCTATCTCTTCAGTCGGGTCAGGCCCATCCATCACTGTATATGTATATATGTATATGTATATATGTATATGTGTGTGTGTATATATATATATATATATATATATATATATATATATATATATATATATATATATATATATATATATATATATATATATGCAAAAACAAACCCAGAAACCTCAGCAAGGTATGAACCAAACAAATCCCAGAACTGGCTGAAGGTGTAGTCCACAAATAAAATGAACAAAGTTAGGCAAAAACGATCAAATAACAGCCAAAAACTGCCAAATGTAAAAAAGAATCCAGGTTTTAATCAATGTGAGCGCTTTCGCGGTTCACCCGCTTCATCAGACATACATAAAAATGGCATCACTTCCTTCATTAAATAGTTCAAATATGCATATGTCATATCCTGTTAAAATGTCATATCCTGTTAGAATTTTAAAGACACAACACCACTAAAAATATATATGTATAATATATATGACAAAAAAGTGTCAAATAAAATAAAAATACTTATCAAACAATACATTGAATAAAAATTAAAATTATCAAAAAATATATATATATGTATATACATTATCTGAGCGATCTAGCTTTCAACACAGGTTTCAACGGCACATGATCGTTCAGGCCCCTGCCTCGATGTGCCGCTAACCTTAATATCCATCTGACCTCAGAGAGCTCTGTAGTATTCACTAGATCACCTCCTCTTGGACTTTCAAAATGAACACAGAGAACCTGAAACAAAAAAAACATGTCCTGCAAAAGACAGCATATGTTTGGCTATAGCACTATATGTCTCTAGTCTATTGAAGCAATATAGATGGTCCTTACACGCCACGTGAGAGCGATTCGTTTTGCCAACATAGAACATATAGCACTGTTGGCAACATGCCACATAGACTATATTCTTAGTGCTACAATCTGAATAACATCTAAGATCCCAAAGGCGTCCATCATTTGGATTTCTAAAAAACTGGAAGTATCAATATATGCGCATTGGTGGCAGGACCCACATTTATGTGTCCCTAGATCATAGACTGGTCTATCATTAAACACATTGAGAGACAACTTGGGAAAACAAAGATGCTGTTTAAGGTTCTTCAGGTTACTGAAGACATAATGTGGGCAGTTCCCAACAACGCGCTGTGTATCACTATTGGCAGTGAGAATGTTCCAGTTGTCACATATCACCTGCTGTACAAAAGACACATTCTTGCCATATGGTAGAATCAAAAGAGACTGTGAAAAAAA